>NC_142013.1:98527670-98630170 GCF_049901735.1 Notechis scutatus | reverse complement strand
TCAGTGGGCCTCCAGAGCCCAGGCGAGGCTATTTTCATCCTCCCAAGGGTCCGGAGGCTTCCCTTGGGCCTCTGGGAAGGCGAAAACAGCCTCACCCAGGCTCTGGAGTCTCTCTGGAAGCCGGAAACAGGCCTGTTTCCAAACTTCCGGTACTTCTGGGAGGGCCAGTTTTCACCCTCTCAAAGGTCTGGAGGCCTCCCCCGGGCCTCTGGGAGGGCGAAAACAGCCCACTTTGTGACTTCTGGTTTTTCCAGGAGGCCGTTTTTCACCTTCCCGGGGGTCTGGAGGCCTCCCCGGGGCCTCTGAGAGGGCAAAAACAGCCTCCCCTGGGCTCTGGGGCCCTCCGGAAGCTGGAAACAGTCCGGTTTTGTGACTTCTGGTTTTTCTGGGAGGATTATTTTTTGCCTTCCCAAGGGTCCAGAGGTTTCCCCCAGCCTCTGGGAGGGTGAAAAAGGCCTCCCCTGGGCTCTGGAGGCCCTCTGGAAGCTGGAAACAGGCCCATTTCCAGATTTCCAGAAGGCCTGTTTTTCCCTTCCCAGAGCCTCTGCACAGACCCTGAACTTACCTCCATTGAAAATGGGCTATGTGGAGAATCCTGGGAGGGGAGGGGCAGGATAGACGGGACCAGCTGGTTGGTTGAAATACCGGTTCAACAAACCTGATGTAACTTTAATATCCAGTTTGCCTGAACCGGTCTGAACACCACCCTGTGTCAAACTTGATTTCATTGAGGACTGCATCAGGGTTGTGTTTGACCTCGCAGGGCCAGGGGTGTGTGGCCAGGGTTGACATGGCAAGCTCAACGTCACTTGTTTCAGAGGTACCTGTAATGGTCTGAGTGCCAGCGAAAATGGGCTCCCGAGCTCTGTTTTTGGCTGCGACAGCCTCCTGCAACCCTCTGCCTGCAAAAATGGAGCTCGTGAGGGCTGCCCACAGCTCTCCTGAGCTCTGTTTTCACTGGAAGAGGCACAGTGGGTCAGCCCTTTACTGTTTCTAGGGCAGCCCTGTAGGCCAGATCTAAGTATTCCCCGGGCTGGATCCAGCCCCTGAGCCTTGACACCCTTGTCTAAAATCTAACAAGTCTCGATGGGTTTCCTCATCCCACCATTTATCTTTGTGTGAATGAGGAAGATAACCTGTGGGAAGAATCTCAGGTTTTCAACTTGAAAACTTTTGAAAAGTTCAAGATTCATTTTTTTTCCTCCAGTAACTTTCAACATTCAGCCCCCTCTTGTCTGACTGTTGCCTTGGTAGCAGCTGTTCCTCATGCCCTTCATGACCATACTTACTTCTACATAGCCTCACAGCAGTTGTCCTCTCTATTTGTTATACCAAAGAAAGTTAGGGCAAAGTCAGCTAAAATTTATTTTTTAATGTTTGCTTCCTGCCCGAGATTTAAATCACTACCCTTTCATATGTTCTGAAAGATGAACTCTCTCGTTTTCACCCAATAACTAGCATGTAGGATGGGGTATCCTATATGCTGTTATTGCATTATTTTTATTTTATTTTTGTTTTGGGTCACCTGAATCTTAAAATGGCTTCAGAGAATGCTCCTCTATGACTTTTGCAGCTTCTGAAAATTGCCCAAAAGACAAAAGCACACTCCATTCTGGATTATGTTGAGGAAATGTTTAAAAATATATCTCCAAATTGTTGGAAGTATACAGATGTATCAGGCACATTTTTTCACATGTGGTGGAGTTACAATGCTGCAAAAAAATATTGGAGACTGATTCAAATATGGATAGAACAAATGGTGGGAGAATATATTCCATTTAAACTGGATTTTTTTCTTCTTGGTATAATATCAGAAAAAATTAAGAAGGAAATAATGTATCTAATAGTACACTCATTGACGGTGGCTAGAATATTATGTGCACAATATTGGAAAAATGAAATCATACCTTCAGAAACAGAAATAAGAAGAAAAATTATGGCATGTGCAGAATCAGATAGGTTAACTTTAGAGATAAAATACAAAGGAGAATTTAAATATTATAAAACATGGAATAAATGTTATCAATGGTTATATAGTAGAAGACAAGATCGAAATATTAGTAGTTATGATTAAATTATTTAGTAATTAATATTTTAAATAAGAAGATTATAAATGATGAAGTAGTCTGTATACACATATAACAAGGATAAGTTGGATGTATTCTGTTGTATTCTCATAATTAAAATTAAAAATAAATTTAAAAAAAAGCACACTCCATTCTCAAACCATTCTCATAAGGTTTGGAGACCAAACAAGACCACACTCCTTTCTCAAACAGTCTCTGCAGTCTTTGAAAATTGCACAAGAATGAAGTATGCTTTCAAAAATAGTTATTGCTGGGCATTGGTGAATGCTGGTGCATCACCCATAACATTTTGGCATGTCACCTTTGACACATGTGCCATTGGTTTGCCATCACTGATCTAATCTATGCTGTTGTACAATGGGGGAACTCTATTCCTGAAGTTCTTGCTGCAGCATTCTGGGCACCAGTACTTCACTTCCAAAAATCTCTATTCCCCTTTCTTTTGACATTAGAAAATACCACTTGTGCTCAAAAATTGTTTGTCATCCTGCTTAACTTCTTGTACCTTTGATATTTTTTTCCAATGTCAGGAGATATACTTATGCAATAGTTTTATGCATGCAAAATAATAACAAAAAATTCTGAGTACTTTTTTGGGGCAGTGTTAGGAATATAAGTCACCTAACAGGTATTTGGGTTAGAAATATATAAACCAGGATAAACATTTTAAAACTGTATCTTTAAGAAAATGCAAAACTGTAATTAGGTGTGGTTTCTCAAACGGCCATAAGATGGAACCAGAAACCTGGGTTGTCTTAGCCTTAGTCTCAGAAGAGAGTGTGAGTAAGTCTCTGTTTCCTTCTGTTGGAGAGTATTGCCATTTTCCCTAATTGACTGATATTTCTGGATTTAATGTAAGTCTGACACTGAACTGTTTTTGACACTGGACTTTGTTATTGGATTATCCCTGGATGAAAACTGACTGATTTAACCTGTGAATGACTTTGGATTGCTTGTTTGGACTTTGCTTAAACCTTTCTGAAAGTAAAAACCTACATTTACTGTACAGTGTATCTGTGTGCTCTGTGTGTATTATTCCAACACTACTCTCAAATACGTCTCCCTGTATGCGCTCATTCTCCTAACGGGGAATTACCTCAACAGGCAGCAATGTAGAAAATGGGTAGGTTTATTTCATATTATTTTCTCTCTTCCTTTCTCAAGAAATATGGATAGAAATTATGTGCCAAATCTATAATAGAGTAGATATCATTTTCAGTAATGAGTTTAGTTATATTTGCATTTTCTGCATATTTGAGTCAGAACCATAGTTTTAAAAATTCATTTAGAGAAATAAGTTATTAAATAAAACTGTCAGGTTAGAGAATATATATGTAATACATTTTCACACTTTCTTAGATGTTTTAAAGTGACACATTATGCTTAGTAAATAAGCATACTTTTGCTTTTATTGATTTAATTTTTTCATAAAAGCTGAAATGTGCAAAGTATTTATATTTTTACAGAAGTATTAGGGGAAAAGTAATGTAGTGCAAAGAGATGCAATTGATAATAGTTAGATGTAGTCTGCAAAGAGTTCAAGGTTATAATAAATAGAAGTAAACTGAGATTAGTTTAGATTCCATGTGTGAACTGAACTATACATATCGTGTTTTCCTGTAACACTTCTAGGTCAAAAGACTAAAATAAATTGATAGAGACTAGACCATACAAAACTATCTGCCAATTCCTGGTTTAACAGTTGAAACAACACTTTAGTGTGTTCTAATTCATATGTGTATTTATGATAGCAATAGTAATAGCACTTAGACTTATATACCACTTTATAATGTGGCCCTTTCTAAGCAGTTTACAGAGTTAGAATATTGACCCCAATAATTTCGGTACTGATTTTATCGATCTCGGAAGGCTGGAAGGCTGTGTCAACCGTGAACCAGTGAGGATTGAACTCTTGGCAGTTGGCAGAATTAGCTTGAAATACTGCATTCTAACCACTGTGCCACCACAGTGATGATGGAGAAATTCATTGTTTAGAAACAGAAGCAATTCCATTGTGTAAAGTCAGAAATGCAAAGACTGAGGTGGAAAATTATTTGGAGTTTGGCTCCAATTTGTCATTTATTTTGTAAATGTTGAGTTGCTCGAACGATAAAAATGCACCCTTCACAGTTTACATGTGATTCCTATGGAAGCATTACAAATTAACAGTGTTTCACAGCCATCCCAATCTAGATGTTCTCGATACATGAATTCCATGGGGAACAGGCAACTTACTAAGATACTTTATATGCAAATTTAGACAATCTTTTCTACATCAAAATCATTCTTCCTGGAGTGTCCCCTTGAGAAACTCCGCTCACACAACCTGATCTCAAGTTATGCTTGTGACAGCTACTCATTGGTAAAAATGTATGTTACTTCTAACCAAATACTTCAGACAATAGCTTTGGTATCTTATCCACATCTATGTAATAGTTATAGTTTCATTCAACGGTATAAAAATATAAGGATAAAAGGATTTTGAGGGTATATATTTCCCCTTCGTTTTATCCCATCATACTCTTCCAGAGGTGATTAAACAGCAAAGTAGGTACATAATGAAATCAGCTTCCTATTGAGGCACATCAATTACCAAGACACCTACACACAGGTACATGAATAACCCTTTGAAAGCCTTTTCAAGCTTTCAAAAAGATCAGAGATCTACAGCTCAAGAACAGCCCAGGAAGAACCATTACAGATATATACAGAGACTAGGAAGATCATGGCAGTGAAAAATGAAGAAGCTCATTTACATCTTTCATTTCTTTCTTGTTGACTATTATTTTTGGCCTACTCCTGAAGGGCTGCTAAAGTGTGAAGCAAAATGCTATTTTTAGTATTTGCGAAATACAATTTATATTGTACCTCCATGGGCAGGTATTTTATTTTACAATCATTCTTAAAAGATTTTCCTTGACATTCTTTGCAGCCATATTGTTCTATACTCTTCTTTGCAGTTATTCTTTGTACATTTTATAGCTAGAGAGATTTTTTGTATCAGGTAGTTTCCTCGTTTGGTGGGATTTTAGTTCAAATATTATTTTTGTTCCTCTAGAAGCAATAGAAAATAATTTCTTTCTTTCTTTTTTTCTTTTTCTTTTTGTTCTGTTTCAAAGGAACTATTTGAAACATTTGGAACTAAACTGAAAGAGGATTGTTCTCAGTATCCAAGTGAGATTTTCAGCAATGTTACAATAGGAGATTGGCAGAGAGAGGCATTATGTTTAAAGGATATAGTGAAAAAGTTATCCTGTACAAATTTGATATGCATTATTGTATCTGGATAAAGAACAGTATTGTTTCGCAAATATACAATATATGCTCACATGATATACTTCAGTTTCTTAATCTGCTAAATATTGTCTTCAATAGATACATTGCATATAATGATTGTTCTTTCTCTTCCCCCCAATCCTCCTATGCATAATATATAGCAATTAAATAACATATTTTTATATACATGTATATTCAGGAGAAAAAATTGTATAGTTTTCATTTCTGAGAGTGATTAATGTTGCAGATATAATCCTGCCTTAAATTAAAATTATCATCACATCGTATTGCTTTCCCCATTGCACTCAAATTAGTTCAAAACACAGCATGACAAAAGTGTCTGCTCGAAGAATTAAGACATCTTGTCCGTAAGAACTCTAAAAAATGTGACTTAGAGATAGTGACACAATAGGATAACATGAATATTTTCCTACGAAAAAGATTGGCCTATATAGTTTTTTCGCTTTATCATTATTAATCCCAGTTTGATAATTTAAACTAGGCTAATCCTAGTTTAGTAATTAAGAAGGACTAGGAGTGACATGATAGCAGTGTTCCAATGTTTGAGGGGCTGCCATGAAGAAGAAAATAACTTATTTTCCAAAGCACCAGAAGGCAAAACAAGAAATAACAAATGGAAAATAACCAAGGAAAGAAGCAACCTATAACTAAGGAGAAATTTCCTCATAGTGAGAATGATCAACCAGTGGAATGGCTTGCCTTCAGAAGTTGTGGGTGCTCCATCACTGGAGGCTTTTAAGAAGAGACTGGACAGCGAGGTTTCCGGTTTGTCGGCTTCGCGAGCGGTAGGGATTCGCGAAGCTGCGCGATCCCTGCCGCGCGCTAGCCGTTTTGGGGCTCCGATCCGGACGGGTGCGGAGCAAGGCTGCCCTGCAGGGGTAGCTGAAGGTAAGGGGATTCGGAGGAAGGGTCTGGGGGTGTTGCAGACCCCCTCCTGGCCGGCAGAACCCCTTTTACCAGGACGGTGCAGCGGCGGTCCGTAATGGCCGCCACAAAGAAGTCGGCAGCCCGGGCAAGTATGCGCAGGAGGAAGAAGAAAGTTATTAAAAGTGAAAGTTCTTCTTGGTCGACCCAGGGCTTTGAGATTTATCTAATTTAATTCCTGGAAAAGATGGTTTTTTGATGATTTTTTCCACAAGAGAAAAAGCGGCAATTTTGAGGTGCTGAAAGGAAAGTTTACTCTCCCTCCCGATGGAATTAAGCCGGAAGGGAGAGGACAAAGAAAATATATAAATCTGGATCTTGTTGGAGGAGATGGCTTGAAGATTTGAGGACAGAAACATAATTTTAATAAGGCTTTAAAATATAGATCTGGACTCTCTTTTTTTTTTTGTTTGATACCACCCCTGGAAGAGGAAGGGAATTTTGGCTTGCTTGGATTTATTGAGGATTGTGGACTTTGGGATTGTTCTACCTTTCTCTCGGAATATTTGGTTGGTGTAAGAAGAAAGAGGAATAAAGAAAAGAAAAGATTTATTTATAATGGCTTTTCCTTCTGAGGACCTGAGGGATGAATATGAGCAAACAAAAACAGCCTGCAAAGATGGTATGGAAAAAGCTTTTCTATTTCTAGAAATGGCGCTGGTTAATTACCAACAGACAATGAAACAGATGGAAACAGAAGAACAACAACAAGAAAAGACGAAGACGCCATCTTTATTGAATCCCAAAACTTATCTAAGAAAGAAGGAAGGAAGAGAGCAAGGAAAATGAAGGACTTAAGATCTAAAAAACATTTGAGAAAGAGAAAAATATGATGCAAAGTAAATATAATGATAGCAAACAAGAGAAAAGGGAACACAACAGAGAAGGGATCCCAGCAAGGCAGAGGTTAGAAGAAGAAGGGGGGTAGGAAGATTTGGTGGGGGAAGAAAGAAAGGGGAAAGGCGGAGAAAAGCCTCAAAGTTTTAAAATTGGATGGGAGAAGAGGAATTTTTTTAGGGACAAAGGATGAAATATAAACTTCTGTAAGAAAGATTCTGCTAGGTACAGAAGATGGTATTGTAACATTTATATTTGAAATAGTAAATTAGAATGGTTTAAGATTTAATAAGAAATTAAAATGTTGAAGTCTTTAATAATGATTGATTTTTAAAATGTAATAAAATATTGAAGGAAAGGAGGATACAATGTATTTAAACATTTTTGGTGGATAGAATGTACCAAGCAGAACCGAATTGGGTATTTGTTATGTTGAATGTTAATTTTACTAACTTAGGGGAGGATAGAAAGGCATCATACTCTGATTAGTGATTTCAGGAGAAATTCTTTTTATTATAAGAAGAGATAGAGGGATAATGAATGGGCAAAAGATATAAATATAATGATTTAATTAAGATGGATTAAATAAGATAGAATTGTGAAGAGTGAAATGCGCTGCCCATACAAAGAGAGGTAACTGGGGCCAAGGTACTTTACTAAAATATTTTTATATGTTTGTTTGTGTTTGTTTGTGTTTTATGAGAATATTGGGGAAATTTCTGTAGAAAGACAGGAAAAGATTTAAATATGTAATGATTTGTTTGTTGTTGAAATTAATAAAACTTGTTTTTTTTTTAAAAAAAGAAGAGACTGGACAGCGATTTGTCTGGTATGGTACAGGATCTCCTGCTTAAGCAGGGCATTGAACTAGAAGTCTTCCAATGCCCCTTCCCATGACAAGAACAAAGAATGAAGGAGGAGGAGGAGGAGGAGGAGGAGGAGGAGGAGGAGGAGGAGGAGGAGGAGGAGGAGGAGGAGGAGGAGGAGGAGGAGAGGAGGAGGAGGAGGAGAAGAAGAAGAAGAAGAAGAAGAAGAAGAAGAAGAAGAAGAAGAAGAAGAAGAAGAAGAAGAAGAAGAAGAAGAAGAAGAAGAAGAAGAAGAAGAAGAGAAGAAGAAGAAGAAGAAGAAACAATTTCTCAACAATTAAGCAACTTTAGTTCAATAGCAAAATGGTGAAACAAAAAGAATAAACATACATTAGTTTTTCATACATTATGTTTGCACTTGGGTTATCCAATGCCAAATACTTTCCTTTGAAGTTTTTCCTTTGAAAAAACTTTCAGATGGGTAATTTAAACACTACAGAAGATATAAAATAAAAACCTACTTTTTAAAGAATGTCATTGCAGGTGTTGGCCTCCAGAAGTATCTCTTCAGGAAAAAAGCATATTTTCCTCGCTATAGTTATTATCTTGTGATTGGGAATGGAAGGGATTTGAATTGTTGTTGGTAAGTATGTGTATACTTAATAAGGTTTTCACACGCAACCTTCTGATGAAAGATTGGGGCAGGATTTGTTCTATTGAACATGTTTTTTTAAATAAAGTTTTCTAAGTTCCTACTTAGTATTTGAAATCAACCACCTTTTCTGAATAGTAAATAGATGAGGTAAATAAGTCAAGAACCTCCAGTGCTTTTCTGAGATTTCTGGCATGACTACTATTAATATATTAAATGAGTGGATCTGTTTATGTCTAGTCCATATCGCATTCATATCTCTGTCTTTACACTGAATACATACTTTGGGATGTATAGCACTGTTCTCCTATGAACCATGTTATGAGTGGCAGGCCATCCAAAAAGATGAAATTGTAAATACATTTTGATTTTTTTTTCCAAATAAATAATTATACAATGCACAAGTGCAAACGCTATGGCATTGCTATATTCTAAATGATAGTTTGGTCTGAGGGATATTTATATGGAATTTATGAAAATTGCATTCCTATAAATCTTTGGCCTGTGGTTAGTTATAGAATTAGGTTGACCTAATAATAGGAATATACAACTATGCTGGCATAATTGAACAGGACTGAGGTCAGTAGATCAGAGGCTTTCCAATGGAAAGACTACAGTCAAACATTATTATTAGTCATCACCAGTAATGGAAACATTTTGTTTCCAAGGTCCCACAACATATTATGATGCTGTTCTTCCAAGGCCAATGGTTCACCATTGGCTGTAATGGGTCCACATGCTTATAAAATAAAGAATAGACATTTAGTTCTTGGATGTCTAAAGGCAGAAGAATCTAACAAAGATCTATTGAAATGTTTCTCAGCATAGATATAAACCAGAGGTACTGTACATAATCAAAATTCCAGGAAAGCATGTTTCCCCTGATAGCATTGTTTGCAAATCCCAGATTTATCCAATTTTTTTTTTTTTACTAAATTATATATAGTTTAGTGTGAAAAAAGAGGAAGGATTTTTTTTTTTAAAAAAAAAAAAAGAATCAAGCTTAATGTTTAATGCTTCCACCTGCTATTTTGGAATCTGACCCTTCATCCATCAGAAGTTGCATTGTCTTGAAGTAGACAGTCCATTAATGACATTATATACACTACCGACAAAGTAAGCTGACTGGACAGAAATTAGCTAGATGATTTGATGCTTTATAAGCAATTCAACGGATCTTTAAGGTCAATTTTCATTAAATGGAGAATAACACACTCAAATGTCAAACAGGCAGCTCAGCCCTAACTGAGTATGCTCAAAACTACGTGCATCCATATGAGCAGAGGTGACTTCCCTACCACATGTCGGTCCAAGAGAGTCAGCATGAGAAAAGGAATTAGCAGCACTGATAAGGAAATGGATTATAACTTTTGCCAGGAACAGTCACTGGAATCAATTCTTCAGGCTGTTACCAACTCTTATTCCAGAGATAAGAAAAAGAAATGGCAAATAAGACTGCCCCATGACCTTATTTCAACTTGCTGCACTTTTGGGGGATTTAATAGCTGTGTTATATATTCATCAGTTAATTTTTTTTCAAGGTTGTTGGCATTCGTTTGGTTGGTTTGTTTCACTTGCATTTCTTGCACTCTTTGAAATTAGCAGGAAGAAGAAAATAATGGAATAAATTGTGGATAATAGCGCAATTTACAATGCCTTAATCATGCTAGCACAGTGGAAATCAGTATGCCTTGAGCGTTAGGGTTAAAATCAATACAAAGTAATTTCTAAGGTATATTGAAAAGCATCTATAATAATTGAGTAGATGTTAAATAGGGCAAAACATTCTCTTTATAATGTCAGAAAAAGAGGAGGGGGATGTTACATTTTAGCATATTTTTGGTCCACTTACTAATAAGTGGATTTTTTTCCAAGTAAGCAATTAAATTAAGGGTTTGAATTTGTCTGTGGTGGCTAGACACATTTTTTAAAAAAGAAAAATCCTTCATAAAATAAGATTAAATCCCTGAAGGTCAAATTAGGCTTCTTCTTTTTTTGCATGTATGAAGCACCACTGTATAATTTTTAGAACTTTTTCTGTATTATTTCTGCAAATGTTGTATCAACATGATCAGCAAACTCATTTTCTCTTATCCTCTAGCCTATCGTTCCTTCATTTTAAACATAATTATTTTTCATAAAGTTGTACATTCTTGTGCTAAGATATATTTTCTCTACCCAATCAATCGATTCAACAATAAGCAATAAAGAATAGAACACTGAGGTAGTGCCATGCATTTGCAGAAATGACAGAAGATGTGGAAAATCAATACTAGTTAAATCTTATATAGCACAAATCCCATGTTCACACATTGGTATGCAAATAGAAGAGGATCTGGTACCAATGTCAAAATTGAATAATCTCAGAGTGCTTCCATTAACTGGGTTTTGTTTTATTCTCCTCTAGTTATTTATTGTTAAGATGGTACATTCACATATTTTCTAAACTTTTAAAGTTATGAACCCAATTTCAGTGAATTTATTATATGTGCAATCTCAGGTCATTAACTAATTTACATGAAGCTCAATATTTCTTATAGAATATTCATTTTAAGCAAGAAAATCCCCTTTTAAAATCAATTACAATGGCCTTCAGATAGTCAGTTCATTAACTCTATACCCTGAACAAACAATCTGTCTTTTAAAATACCAAAACATACTCTTATGAAAATCTAGGAACCTGTCATCTTGAGGATTTTTTATAAACCCACACTTGAGTATAAAGACTAGATAATAGATAATAGATAAGAAACCATATCAATTTGGGATTGATCACATATACAGAACTAAGACAATAAACAGTAGATTGAAACTAACCAAGGAAAAAGCAACCTAGAGTTAAGGAGAAAAATTGCTAACAGTGAGAGCAATCAACCAATGGAATAGCTGGCCTTCAGAAGTTGTGAGTGCTCTATCACTAGGGGCTTTCAAAAAGAGATTGGACAATCACTTGTCTGAAATGGTATAGGATCTCCTGCTTGAGCAGAGGATTGGACCAAAAGACTTTCAAGGTGCCTTCCAACTCTATTATTCTATGTTCTATGTACTAACACTAGACTATGTAAATGAGTTATATATCCTAAGGTGGATAAGGAATTGTTCACACACAGTGAGAAAGCAGGTGGCTCTAACTTGTTCCTTTTTTTCCAAAATATCATTGAACCTCTAGTTTTAATCTTCAGACATATGCTAACTTCAGACCTTGGTAAATATGTTGCTTGGGAAGTCAGTCATGCAACAAACAAACAAAAGAAAACAAAAGAAAAAAGTGCAAAACATGTTGGTAAGAAGGAACAGGACTGAATTCAGTGATCAATAGACTTCTTTTAATTTCCAAGACTTGGACAGACCAGAGGTGGTATTCAGCTGGTTCTGACCAATTCTGGAGAACCGGTAGCAGAAAATTTGAGCAGTTTGGAGAACTGGCAAATACTACCTTTGACTGGCCCCGCCCCCAACTATGCTCTGCCTCCTGAGTCCTGCTGATCAGCTGAATCTCTCTTCTGATCTCTCTGATCTCTTCTGATCTCTCTGCTGATCTCTTCATAATCTACATAAACGACCTTTGCGATCATATCAAGAGCAATTGCGTTCTCTTTGCTGATGATGTAAAGCTGTTCAATACCACAGACAATACTACTACCCTACAAAAGATCTAGACTATGTATCTGAATGGTCTAACATATGGCAACTTCAAATCTCAACAAATAAATGCTCTGTCTTACATATTGGTAAAAAAATCAGAAAATAAAATACAAGCTGAATAGTCAAGATCTTGTTGATGACCCAAGCTCTGTAAAGGACCTGGGAATACTCACCTCTAATGATCTAAGTGCTAGAGCCCACTGCAACTACATAGCCAAAAAGGCATTAAGAGTTGTTAACCTAATCCTACGTTGCTTTTTCTCTGGTAATGTCTCACTACTAACCAGAGCATACAAAACATTTGCTAGACCAATACTCGAATACAGTTCATCAGTCTGGAATCCTTATCACGTATGTGATATTAATACAATTGAGAAAGTCCAGAAGTATTTCACAAGAAGAGTTCTCCACTCTTCTACCCGTTGTAGAATACCTTATGCCACCAGACTCGAAATTCTAAAACTAGAAAACCTCGAATTACGCCGTCTTGATCCGACTTAAGCATGGTATATAAAATCATACATTGCAATGTCCTACCTGTCAATGAATACTTCAGCTTTAACCATAACAACACAAGAGCACACAACAGATACAAACTCAAAGTAAACCGCACCAAACTTGATTGCAGGAAATACGACTTCAGCAATAGAGTGGTCAATGTCTGGAATACTCTACCTGACTCTGTAGTCTCTTCCCCAAACCCCAAAAACTTTAACCTGAGACTGTCTACTATTGACCTCACCCCTTTCCTAAGAGGTCTGTAGGGGCGTGCATAAGCGCACCAACGTGCCTACCGTCCCTGTCCTATTGTTTCTCTTATTCTTTTATTTTTCTTATATGTACCTATTTCATATATTCCCAACCATGTATACACTTGTACTTATTATCTTGTAAACAATTGACAAATCAAATAAATAAATAAATAAATGAATCTTCTTTTGTTGCCCTGCACAGGAGAACGAGCTGGAAAGCAGGTTGGTGGGGTGGGGAGGGAATGGGGATTTTGCAGTAACCTTCCCCTGCCATGCCCACCAAGCCATGCCCACCAAGCCACATCCACAGAATCGGTAGTAAAAAAAAATTGAATCTCACCACTGCATCAGACATTCTATTTACAACAACTATCATTGCAAAATCAAGAGCGTTGAACTACTCAGGTTCTCAGACAACATAGGAGGGACCAGGGAAAAAAAATCAAAGAAAAGTAAGAACCCTTCATCAAATTTCTAGATGTTTGTAATTTTGTGAACACTGCAGGGGTGAGCTGAATGAATATTTGGTAAAGTCCTATGACAATAAATAATATAAAATGCCTGTGATAATTATTAACATATTCTGACAAAGAGATTCAATTGGCATGGACAACACAAGATAGATTATGACCAGATGGGTTGGTTGAGAGAAGAATGTCCTAGTTCGTCTTTGTCTGCAGTTAAGCTGGAATTGAAATTGAGAGGAATGTCAATGTTTGTTTCTTCTTTAACCTGGAATATCTAGTTCTCCATACTTTAGAGAGGTAGGGCAACATGTATTTATTCTCCTTCTAATCAAAAGTATAAACTTCTTCAATCTTAACAAGTTCTAAGGGGTAATGGGGTTTTTACACAGTTCTGCAGTAATGAATTCTTCTAGAGAACATAAGGTGGAAAGAGCTATAGGAAGATTACAATGGAAATGTGATTGTATTGTAGTGGTGAGGTATTTGGTACTTTTTCCATTAAAGAATGTAAAAGAAGCACACCTCTGGGGTAAGATTATCTTTTTTCCCCCCTCTATCAATCATTTTAGAGGATCTTGCTAGCAGCTCAGTTGGAGACTAAATCAGATCAAACAACTTTTCTGTAGCCTCAGATCTGAATCTCAAAATGAATTGGGCAGCTTCTACACATCTCTATAGGGAACATTTAAACCAGTGCAATTTGATGGCATTTCTCATCAATCATTGCTGTTGGCAAAGTATAAAATCTGTGAGTTGGAAAACCTGGGCAGTTTACACATGGTTAGGCTAACTAGGGATCAGACATTCTGGTGGCATCATATCAAGTGGCTCTACTTTGTGGGTTATCCAGAGACTACAATGACTTTCTGCCAGCTCCATTTATCTAGGTTTCTGAGAATTATTTGTTACAGAAATATTAATGGATGGGAAAGTGGGACATTATCTGCATTCATTCTCATATTTTCCACTACTTCAAACTATAAAATATTAGTTACTGCCCTTAGTGAGATACTCAGTCAGTTTTTACATATACATTTCTCTAGCAGTCTAGACAAGATATAGCTATAAAAGACTTCCTGTTTAAAATTCAGATTGTGATTTTAAAATGTTGAAATGTATAAGTCACCCTGTAAAAATGTTTATTTTTGAAGCGTGGCAGATCTATTTTGAAAATGAATGAAATATAAGGAAGGAAACGTCCAGACTCTAAAGTCCCTTCCGACTCATTTCACCCTGATCTGAATAACTGTCATTTCTCATTTGGGCAGTTCTAAGATTGGAATTTATCGGTCTCAGAAAAAGCCAAGAGAAAGGAAGCTGGAAGGCAGGAGACACCTCAAGAAGCTAATGGTTGTTAGAAGCAGTGGTTGTCCTGGCTAGGAGGGCCTTCACATAACTTTCTATTGTTTGCCACTTATGCCCATTCCTAGATCAAGGGGCCTCACAGTCACTCATGCCTTAGTCCCCCTCCCAATTGGAATATTGACATGTGTTCTACTTGGGGATGCCTTTGAAGAGATCCAGAAACTTCAGCTGTTGCAAAATGCAGTGGCACAGGCACTTAGGTATGTCTCTCATAGAAAAAAACATATTGCATTTCTATTCTGTGAACTGCATTGGTTATCAGCTTATTTCCAGATCTCCTTTAAGGTCTTGATTTTGTCTTTTAACAAGGGCATGGGACCAGATTGTTTGGTGGACCATCTCTCATCAATTATATTTTCCCATTCCACCAAATATAGTAGAGCCTGCTTCAGGTTCCATCATTTAAGGAATTACATTTGGCAGGTGGTGGGCTTTCTTGGATGTGATGCCCATGTTGTGCAATATTCTTTCCCTTCACCCACCCCCAAGGTTAGATTGACATCGTAATTCATAGATCTGGTTGTATGTATGTATGTATGTATGTGTGTGTGTATATACTGTATATACTCAAGTATAAGCCGAGTTTTTCAGCCCATTTTTTGTGCTGAAAAATCCCCCTCGGCTTATACTCGAGTCAGATTCCCCTCTGAAAAAAAATGGTGTGGAGTCGCGGCCTCCGGCAGCAGCGACTCCCAACAGTTTCAGGCCGGGAAGGGAAAGGCAAAAGCGCTTTGCCTTTCCCTTCCCGAGGCGGCGGGACTGGGGCGCTCCGGCGGTAGTGACTCCTGACTCAGGGGGCCTCCGAGGGAGGGGAAGAGAGTGACTCCTGCCTCCCGCTGTCATCATCATCTTCTTCTTTTGGTTAGTGAATCAATTAAACCTTTCATGATAGTGAGATCGTTTCCCAAATTAATTATTTTTATTTTTGAAATTTACCAGTAGCTGCTGCATTTCCCACCTCGGCTTATACTCGAGTCAATAAGTTTTCCCAGGTTTTTTGTGTAAAATTAGGTGCCTCGGCTTATATTCGGTCGACTTATACTCGGTATATACGGTATATATATATATATATATATATATATATATATATATATATATATATATATATATATATATATATATATATATATACGTTTTATGGGCATTTAGGTTGATAACTATTTTAGGATCTTTTTCAGTTCCAGATCCTGATTGAAAGGCTGGATAATGTTATTATAGGCTCCATAATCTTTTTTTAAAAAAATAATGGTATGAATAATAATCCAGAATATGCAAATCAAATTGTTATTTGTAAAAAGCACACATCAAATGTTTTAGCACTAAAGCTTAAAAGTTGGTGTTCTAACTTAAATTTAAGAAATAAGCTGCATTTAATAAATTCATGCTCTGGGGTTGAAATGAATCCTGTAGTGCCATAGGACTGTACTTCATATGACAAAAAAAGAGGAAGACTTGTGCTCTGATTACTAAATTTGACACTCAAGTGCCATCCCGCTGTGATGCATTTCGAGTAAATGCTATAATCACTTAACTTACAGATGCAACCATTCTTTATAGAATTAACATGATGAAGGGGTTTTCTTTCCATTGCCCTCCTACCCCAGTTGATATTGCATAACCTCACTTTTGTGCAATGAAACAAAGTTTCCAGTCACGCTATATCCTGGTTATCTGGATTTGCACTGTATATTTTTTCTGCAGAGATCGGGAAACAAAGATCATCCACATGAGAGACCGAAAGGTTAGAATGATATTGCTTAATATGAAAATTTGTAGTTGTCAATCACAGTAGGGAAAAAACCCTCCGTAATTTCTAGTTTTTAGTTTTTAATAATTTAATATTTTAAAATAATTTAATTGTTTTTAAGAAGAGACAGGACAGCCACTTGACTGAAATGGAAAAGGGCTAGCTGCTCGAGTAAGGGGCAGGACTAGAAGACCTTCAAAATCCCTTCCAGCTCTATTCTGATTGATTGATAGTATAGGCTCATTGGTGCAGTGTTATAACATTTTGCAGTTCAAATCTAGTTTGAAAATAATACTTAATATTTCATCCATACGTCATTCAGTGACTATTGAAAAATTATGATCATCTTCTTTTAACAATCCCATAATCCCTTGCGGGATGAGGTCTGGGCAACTGAATGGAGCTAGCAGAGTGTTTACTGGCTGGATGCCCACAGCACAGGTGTCAAACTCGCTGCATCACATTGCCATCATGTGACTTTTGTGATGATTTTCCTTTTTGTGGAGCAGGGGTGGGCATGGCCTGCATGGGACACCCCTGTTATACACTGCTACCTACATTGTATTTTACCTACAGTGTTTTTAAGGGGGCTTAATGGCTCAGTGGTTAAAGATGCTTAGCTTGTCAGCTGGATAGATGACATGGTTTGAGACCTGAGGGCCACACAACAGGGTGAGCTCCTTGCTCCAGCTCCTGTCCACCTAGCAGTTTCAAAGCATGCAAATGCAAGTAGGTTAATAGGTACCACTTTGGTGGGAAGGTAACAGAGTTCTGTGAACCGTTGTGGGGTGGAGGCTGGGCAACTGAATGGAGCTGAGTGTGTACTGGCCAGATGCCCTTCCTCTCACCAATGCAGTGTTTTGTTCAGCAGATATATTCTCATTATGCCCAGAGAGAGAAATATCTGCCTCTACCTAGGATCAAACTCACAGCCTTCTGATTGTGAGGCGAGAGCTCTACCTCTAGGCCACCGCACCACTCCACTATTGAAAATTACTATGATGCTGAACAAAGGAACATATGAACTGTGCTCCAAGTTACAGTGGTCCCACAGTCACATAACCACAATTCAGGGCTTGGCAATTTGCCCCCTCCTACAACTAAACATAGGGATGCTACAACTGCCCTCATCTGCCTATCTTTCCCCCCCTATCCTGCCCCACTGGGTCCCTTGCACCTGCTTTCCACCTGTTTGGGGAGCCAACTGAGTGGGAAACTTTGTGATGGGTGTTTGAGCATGTGGGAGAGGTCCTGGGAAGTCTGGCAGAGGCCCAGGCAAACCACACAGCACTTCCTCAGTTCATATGTGACAAGTAAGATTTGCAGTGAGCCTACAATGAAATATCATAAACAAGTTTTAAACAACAATTCCCTCTGTGTGTGTGTTCAGCTCAAGAAAAGCATTATTATAGATCAGGAACATTCAGAATTTGTGATCTTATTTATTTGTTCAAGATGATTTACTTGGCATTCCTTCCTCTCTCCCCCCCTCCACCCACCCTGCAATAACAACCTTGTGAGTTAGATTGAGCTGGGAGACAAGTCCCAAATCACACAATGAGTTTGCATTGTTTTCAACACATAATCGAAGAACATAATTCACAAGACTGAATATGAAATTGCAGCTTCAGTCTGCTTAATGCAATGAATAGCCAGGTTCAGTCTTTCTCACAACCTGTTGAATAGCCTCATTTGATGCCATCCTGCCTTCGCTGGCCTTTGGTCCACTAATCACAAAGTAG
This sequence comes from Notechis scutatus, assembly GCF_049901735.1. NCBI lineage: Eukaryota > Metazoa > Chordata > Lepidosauria > Squamata > Elapidae > Notechis > Notechis scutatus. The sequence continues at coordinate 98,611,849 of NC_142013.1, read as the reverse complement.
GCTGCAACAACATTCAAGGAGAGTGAGTGGGGACTAAACTTATAAACCTTGCACAATAGTTGACAGAGGAAGAGAGGATTTATGGTACTATATCTAGACAGGGGTAAGAAAACCTGTGTCCTTGACTCTGGAATTCAGCAGATTTCAAATTAAGCTATGTACAGCTCCCCAGCCATAGATTGAGACCTGCCAAAGGTTCTGTAAATCTCTTAGGATATTATGAACTGTCATATTCTTGTCCTTCCATGTTTGATCGAAAAAACAGTGGTTTATAAAATCATACTTATTACATTTCTGTTATTCTCCCTCTAGCACAAAGATGAGGACCTAGATTTTGTCTGGGACTGCAGATTGGATGATGTTTTGGCCAGTGATGACCTGCTGCTGGTACGCACCAGTTCTTGCAAACCGGTAGCTCCGGTGAGTAGTTGACCCTGCCCTTCCGCTCCCACCTTTTCCTGTTCTGTATTTCTTTGTTTTTTCGCTTTGCACGCCTCAGTTGTTTTACTCACCAGTGCTGACATAGAAGGCAAGTTTTTAAGCAGTAACTCAATTGAATTCTACCATATAGTGCAATATTAATGCAATATCAGGGGTTTTCAATTCAATGTATAGAATGTGAAGGATGTGTGTGTTTATATTTATAGTCATAATGTACACTGAAGATGGTATTTAATTTCATTATACAAAGTGCAATGACAATAAGCTAAACTAAACTAAACTTAAAATAGGCAGTTTTTTAACGCTGCACGCATGCGCTCAAAGAACCGGTTGTTAAACCAGTTGCAGCCCACCACTGGTTGTAGTTCAGAATTTGTATCCTGGAGGGAATTGCAAAATTCAATGTAATTCTTTACTCTCTACAGAAAGAGTACTGAGCCATCTCATCCTGCATCGCCCTGTATGTTTTTACTTACAGATATGTACATTGTCATCCTGTATAAGACATAGTCTATCTGGATATGTCCTCCCCCCACTGCTCTCTACAAGTGCATGTATTATGGCTCTGAAAACAATTTTTGGAATGGGTTCCCAAAATGGTGTGGTGAGATATCTGGACAATCCAACATTTGCCGGTTGTCACCTTTCAAGCCCTTCATGGCTTGGGACCGGGTTATCTGAGGGAACGTCTCTTGCCAGTCACATCTACCCGACCCTTTAGAGCGAGGAGGCAGGGAATGTTGCAGGTCCCATCCCTGAGGGAGATACACCTGGTGGGATCCAGAAGAAGGGCTTTCTCCATGGTGTCTCCCTCTCTTTGGAATATCATTCCTCCAGAGATTAGAATGGCCCCCACTCTAGCACTCTTTTGAAAGGCACTGAAGACCGGGTTTTGCCAGCGGGCCTGGGGAACCCAGAGTGGGATGGAGCCCATCATGTGATCTGCTGTCATCAGGGTGTGGGGGGGTTGATTTTTTTATATTTCCCCCCAGATTTTGTTCTATTGTAGTTTATTAATTTATTTGATTCTTTCTGTTAGTTTTGATTGTTTTTTATTTTTATTTTTTTGCTTTAAATGTGGTTTTACATTGTGTAAGCCGTCTCGAGTCACCTTGGGTGAATAGGTGGCAATATAAATAAATTAAATAAATAAATAAATAATTTCAACATGTTGACATTTAGGCTTCCCAGCCTAAAAAGGAGGTGGAGTAAAGATATGCAGTTAATGCTATTGCTATTCTCCCAGAATTGGAGAACAGAGTTATCTCCTGCTATCCCCTGCTTTTTTTTTTTTTTTAGCTTAGCCCACTACATAGATAAGAGGGCACTTGTTTCTTTTAATGTCACATTTTAGCAATCTATTCATCAGAAAGATCAATTGCTCATTTGTAGAACCAACATAGATCAATTCCCTCAATCAAAGGGACCTCCTGCATTTGATTCTAAATCTTTTCACTTCAAAAATTCAAATGCTACAGAAATCATCTAACTCATCAGATTCTCCCATCTAAAGGATGCTGGGCCAGGTTAAAGAAGCATTTTTAAAAATTGTAATATAAGCTTAGATGTGTCCCTTAATATGGCTTCCCTACCTGGTTCTGAAATGATGATTGGCAGTTGAGGGAAGAAAATACTCCCTTTCCTCATTCTCTGTCTTATCACTCATTTTTAATGATAGGGAATTGTCAGGCTAATGTTAGCTGTCTAGATGCTGCATTGCAGCTGTGAATAGTTTGTGTATAGAGAAGGAAACCATCTAATTCTGAATCTTATATGCAAAGAAGAATCTTTAACTTTTAAAAGTTGACTAAGACCTGTCAATTAAAAAAAAAGAGAGAGAATGCCAGGCTAGCATCGGTTTCTAATGAACCCTAAGTCCCCATACGAATAAAATATGAAGAAGATGTTGTTAAACAGAGTACCATTTCCAAAGGAGCAGAGGCATGCTGTCTTGACATCTATCTAACCCATCTTTAAAGGGAATAAAAAAAATACTTGCAAATAAAAAGCAAACCCTGAGTGAATAACATGGAAGAATGTTGGATTTTCAACTTTGTGAACATGGCAGAGGAAACATGATTACAGAGTGCAATCGGGGGTGGGGCTTCAAAATTTTTAGCAAGGGGTTCTCCGCCCAGTTGCTGGGTGGGCGTGGCCATGGTGGGCGTGGCCTAGCCAGCCTCCTGCACCACAGTGAGAGGGAGTGTTTTTCCCTTCCCCAGGCTCCGGAGGCTTTCCTCGAGCCTCTGGGAGGACAAAAAACAGCCTCCCTGGGCTCTGGAGGCTCTCTGTAAGCCGGAAACAGGCCCATTTCTGGCCTTGCCAAACTTCTGGGATGCCCATTTTTCACCCTCCCCAAGCCTCCGTGTGTGCCCTGCACTTACCTGCTTCCGAAACAGGCTGCATGGGGACTTCTGGGAAGGGCGGAGTGGGGTGGGCCTAGCCAGCCAAGGGTGGGATTTGGGGGTTCTCTGAACTGCACAGAATGTTAGCTAGAGGCTCTCCCGCGAACGCCCAGCAGCCCACCCCTGAGCACAACAATGGTCTCTTATCCCATTAAAGATGAAGGAATGTAGAATACAGAATAATAGAATTGGAAGAGACCTTGGAGGTCTTACAGTCCAACCCTGCGCTCAAGCAGGAGTCCCTATACCATTCTAGTCCCTTCTTAAAAGCCTCCAGTGATGGAGCACCCACAACTTCTGAAAGAAAGCCATTCTACTGGTTAATTGTTCCCATTGTCCATAAATTTCTTCTTTGTTCTAGGCTGCTTCTCTCCTTGATGGGTTTCTATTAGTGACTATATCCTTTTTCCTAAATTTCAGCACTGGCAGGTTTTATGAATCCTGAGGTTCTGTCTGTGGACATCCCATATGACATCCCGTATGCATTGTCTTTATGTTTACAATTTAATTGATTCTAGATCTTGGACTAGAAAATGATATCTTACAGGATATTTACACGTACAGATGATTCAGCTTTTAAACAGCAACTTTAAAATAAATAGAAAACAATCATCTGAGAAAAGGCACATTTCTGCAAATACATATAATTGCCCTCCATCTGGCATGCATTTGTTTTCTTACATTACTAAAAGTAAGTGAAAGATGTTGAGTTGGGCTGAAAGGGTGGTTGGAATGTTAAGTACTTAATAAGGAGAAAAACTAATCTAGGACATAACAAGATTAAGGGAAGAATAGCAATTAACACTGTATGAAATGTTTTGGGCTTTGCATTTTTGTAGGAATGTCAGTGGGACTTACAGAATATATGCCAGCCTATTTCAGCAACTTGTTTGGCTGCTGCTTTAGTATGCTTTAAAAGTAAAAATGTCAGCTATTCCTTCTTAAAAACTAATGAAGTTGTCACATAGCCATTTATGTTTGTGAAGGTGTTGACATTACAGAGGGCTTACAAATAATATTTAATAATAGTTACAATCCACATTCTACATTGCTGCAATTGTCTTAGGTCATTGCCTACCAAGTCTGATAGAATATGGAAAAAGCAATTCCGGTGAAGGCTACGGTAATAAATATTATGGATTTAAAAAGCATCTACTTCCAGAATTCCTTCATGAGATTTCTAAGCTATCAATTGGATGCAACACAGCCAATATTTATTAGTTGTCTGTAGCCAGTGAATACTTTTGGGGGGGGGATTAAGTTCACTGTGTGGGAAACTCTCCTCCCCCCCTCACCGGAAGAATATTTTGGGGAAATATTAAGAAGCAAAATATTATATTTCCCTGAAAAAGATATGGAGAAACATGTTGTAGAGACAGAAACAAACCCCAGTTTCCCTGCTCCCAAGCAGAAACTGAGGAGACCAGCTTTTAGAAATGCAGATTCGTTAATCCATTCAGAAAGACTTTGTCAAGACAGAAACTCAGATAAGCAACAAACAAAATTAGCTCAGACAAATGCCTAGGTTTTGCATTTCCTCTTTGCCTATAGAGCCAGCTATGACTCCTACATAACCCCGACATGACTGCATAGGAATCTGACGACACCCAATATAATATTAAAGGACATATTCTTGCACAGGAACAGGAAGCTCAAATACAAAGCCCAAAGAAGGTATATAAAAAAACACACCCACTCTCAACTCCATTTTGTCAGCTGCCCAGAATTACATGTGGTTCTGCTTCATCAATAAGCCTCTCTTTCCAATCAGCCCCCATGTTGTTTCCAGCATCTTTCTTCCAGCTTGGAACTGAACCAGATGGATTTTGTAGGAATTCCATTCCAATATGTGTTCAGTTATTAGATTCCTGTTTTGCCATTTATGCATATGATTGGTCTAACCTTTCAAATTTGTTCAGGTAAATTTCAGAGTGATAGTGTGTGTGTGTGTGTGTGTGTGTGTGTGTGTGTGTGTGTGTGTGTGTGTGTGAGAGAGAGAGAGAGAGAGAGAGAGAGAGATCTTTTGTTCTGATCATGGAAGAGGGATTTAATCTCACATCCTTCATTTCACCCTAAGTACTTCCATCAAATTGTAACAAACTTTTGAGTAATGAGGGACAAACAACCTAAATTATTCTTTTAAATGGCATCACATTTGCACCCTACTGCCAAACAGATATTGTTTAATCATACTTCTCATCATGTTGTCTCGGCCTTATGGAACTCTGCAGCTGTGCAAAGCGGAATTAAGTGCCTGTGGATTTGCGTACATATGGAGACAGCTAAGATCAGCCTCTCAAGTAGACACTTCAGTCCTGTAAAGTCAAAAGAGATTTAAAGATCAGAACAGAACTGGTGTATTCATGTTCCTGCATATTGCAAATCACTCCCCCCCCCAAAAAATATTTTGCATCAGCTATCACCCTAACTTATGGATAAGACAAATTATAACATCTAAACATGACGAGTATAAAAATCAGCTATTTTATACTACATCGATGCAACGTTGCATTTACAAGGAACTTCACTGAAATTCGGTCAAGGAAGCTGAAAACTGAGGAGAAAAGGTGAAACAAACAAATCTAAAATCTGACAGAATCTTGCTGGCTGTCCTTTGGTCAAAGTACAAAAATATGGCAGACTTTCAGAAAAAAATATCAAAAATCTACAATGGGTTTAAAACATTTATAATTGTAAGAAATGGACGTGTTAATAAGTCCAAAACTGATTTCAGTTATTCTGCACTAAAAATGGCTACGATGATCAGCCCACCAGAGAAAACGGTGGAAGTCAAATAGTCAAACCTCTTTTTATTTCTTCTTCTCCTTCTCCTTCTTAAAAAGTAACCAAACCCAAGACAATAATGCTGCATTGGGTCTAATCTAGCCAATTTGACCTTTGTATATTAAATGCAAATAAATGCTGACTTTCTTTTTCCATTCCGTGATGATCTCTTGGTTATTCTTTGAGACTTCATAGTTTGGCAGAGATGAACATTTCCTTAAAAGACAGTCATTTTTTTTTCCTGACAGCAGGAAGTGTATTTATGCTTTCCATTAAAAAGAAAGAAAAAAAACCCTAAATAAGCATATGTGTTAGATTGAGCAATACTTGTAAGCATATGTGTTAGATTGAGAAATGCTAGTAAATACCAAGTTTAGGCTTATATTTTTCCCCTTTTATTGTTATTGCTGTGAAGAGAACTTTTACAGGATGTAACATATGGTTTAATGGTTCACCTACTGTTTTTCAATCTTTTGAGGTGAGTTAATAGTATTTGCATCTGTTATACATCTTCAGTTGTTAGTAAAATTGGTAATCTTTTTTTTTTCATGAATGCTTCCTCTTCAGTTATATAAAAGATAAATCTTCATGCCCGTATTGCAAATACTTTCCAATAATGAATGTTCAGTGAAAATATGCTGTAGACTTAATATTACTCATATAACATAATTAAGTCAAATACAGATTGTTAGTTGCAAAGTCATGTTTGACCCATCGCGACCCCATGGACAACATTCCTCCAGGCCTTCCTGTCCTCTACCATCTTCTGGAGTCCATTTAAGCTTAGTGACTCCATTCAGCCACCTCATTCTCTGTCGTCCCATTCTTCTATTGCCCTAAATCTTTCCCAGCATCAGGTGAGTCCTTCCTTCTCATTAGGTGGCCAAAGTATTTGAGTTTCATCTTCAGGATATGGCCTTCTAAAGAGCAGTCAGGATTGATTTTCTCTATGACTGACTGGTTTGATCACCTTGCAGTCCAAGGGACTCACAAGAGTCTCCTCCAGCACCAGAGTTCAAAGGCCTCCATTCTTTGGCACTCAGCCTTTCTTATGGTCCAACTTTCACAGCCATACATCGCAACTGGGAAAACCATAGCCTTGACAATACGCATTTTTGTTGGCAGGGTGATGTCTCTACTTTTTAGTATGCTGTCTCAAATACAGATAGTGTTCACTGAATGACCACTCATTCAGTGACTAAACTTGCAATAATGTTGGATTAGGTAAAAGGGATTTATGAAAAATCCTTACAGTTTGTGGCCATTGCTGGGTCCCCACATCCACAGCATCATGATTCTGACACTTGGTAACTGGCTCACGATTGCACCCTTTGCAATATCCCATGGTCACATGCTCACCATTCATGGACTTCACTGTCAACTTCTAACAAGCAAAATCAATGAGGAAGTTGGCAGGACAATACAAATGAGAGTCATTTATTGGTATGGTACCATATTATACAGAATAATAAAAGAAGACCCAGCTGATCAACTGGGACTTGAGAGGCAGAGAATAGATGGGGGTGGGGCCAGTCAGAGGTGGTATTTGCTGGTTCTCCAAACTACTCAAAATTTCCGCTACCAGTTCTCCAGAACTGGTCAAAACCTGCTGAATATCACCTCTGCTATGAGGAGCAAGCAGATTTGATCCCAGAATCTCTCGAGGAAAGATGATTAATAATCTCTTTAAAAGCCCCTTTTGTATTTTCTATGAATCTATTTTTTTCTATAATGGAATGGGGGAAGAAATATACAAACAAAGACTTATAAAAGGACACAAGTTTTGAAAATGAATGCAGTAGATATGTTACTCTAATGCTTGCTGTCAACTTATACTTATTTAAAGCGGAATTATTTAATGCTTCAGTGATAAATTTAGAATACTGGCTTTTATGGAATTTAACTATGAATTTATCTAATCTGAAAACGGCACAAAATTGTTTCTGCCCTTCTTAAACTATGTAAAATAGTTTTCTTACTATATTTTCTTATTAATTGCATTCACAACTGATTGAGTTGTAATTAAACTACAACTCTTTTTTAAAACTGCAATCCATTGAAGTCTAAACAAAGAAACCTAAAACTAGGAAATATATTGAGGGCTAGAACATAAATTACTATGACTTGACCCCCTTGTATAATTTTCTAATTTAAAGAAAAGAGGAACAAGTTTATGTGAGCCATTATATCACAAATTTCACATTGCCTTGTGATTAGTGTACACTAAAAAGCCTACGAGATGACTGCAGAGAATTAGGAATATATTTTTGTTGTTCTCTAGTGGTTGTCCAGATTTTTGCAGTCCAGATATAGCAGCCCTAGTTCGCACAAGGATTAAGACCATTCTCATCTAATCTCATCTCTGGGATCTGGTTTCAACAAAATGCATATGTGCAACTAAGACAGGGTAACACTTCTTCTATATACAAATATCTGCACACATCAGTTTAACTTCTTCATTTCAATTATTGGAAGGCTCTGGAACTGAAAGAAAATACATTGACTAGGCTATAAGATTACAAATACAATTTCTTCTCACAACAGAAATCTACAGGGTCAAGGTGATGAGCCTCTTGCTTTAAAAGGCATAAGTGTTTATCAAGATATAAGATTCCTTGAACCACCCAGTCCACATTTTTGGAATTATATTCTGAATTTATCACAATGCAGTTCAACCAGTGTTAAGCTGTAAATCAATCAAAATCTCTCTCTCTCTCTCTCTCTCTCTCTCTCTCTCTCTCTCTCTCTCTCTCTCTCTCTCACACACACACACACACACACACACACACACACAAACACCCTTTATGAAGTTATGCTATGTCAGATTCTGGTCCAAACTAATCTTTATCTAGGATTTCTCATCTTCTTAACATTATGGTAGCCACCACTTTAGGAAAAAAAAATAACCTTCCCTGGCACTTGGGTTGCACTGAGATGGTCACAGATAGTGTTGTCCTTTCTACTCAGGCTGATATTCAGACTAATTTCTCCCCTCCCTCCACCCATTAAGTTGCTTTAGTCCAGTGGGTCAGATGAGAAGGAAATATTCCTTTTTGCTGATAAACATGAGAAACTCTAGAAAGTTCTTTAGTATTGCACTTCAAGACTACTTGTTACACATAATTGTCCTGTAACTCTGAAAAATCTGAGCTTGTGGTGTTTGAATATTTCAATAACTTTTAGTTTTTTTAGCACAATGTATACATTTATATACTCACTTGTGGAGGTCTGTTAGTATATGATCATAATACACTTTCTTTTTTATGTTACAAAAAGCAGTTGCCATGTCTATCTTTTCCTGATACTCTATAATAAAGGAATGTAAGCCATAAGATCCAGCCCATGTGGCATATAGCTAGGAAAAACAGGAATTTAAACCCTAAACCACTGGAAGTCATTAAGTTGAGTCCTAGACATTTCCGGTGTGTTATGGCTCATTATTTATGCTCATCTGTCAGTTAACTAAGCAATGTCATGTTACATGTATGAAATGCCAGATGTTCTGTATATGGTGAAAATTTATAAGCTTCCAGCTTCTCTTTTCAACAGGTAAATGCAAGAGAGAAAACATCTCAAGTCTAATCTCTTTGAAGGTACTTTTTCCCCAGAGTTCCATCAAAGTCACAATTAAATACTATTTAAACATGATACAGTTTTGTCATGTTTCATTGTAAAAAAAAAAGCCTTTTGCCTTCTCTTACCATATATTTACTAGAATTAGGCACTCAGTTATCTATCATTTATCTGTCTGTCTGTCTGTCTGTCTGTCTGTCTGTCTATCTATCTATCTATCTATCTATCTATCTATCTACCTACCTACCTACCTACCTACCTATTATCTATCAATCATCTAATCTATCTATCTATAATCTATCTCTCATCTCTCATCTATCTATCTATCTATCTATCTATCTATCTATCTATCTATCTATCTATCTATCTATCTATCTATCTATCATCTAAAGTTATAAAATGATAGATATTTGGCCATGCTATTCAATGCAATTTTCTGTTATGGCTAATATATGTGGTCCAGTGTTCCCTTTCTAGAGAATACAATAAAAGTGCTTAGATAAAAATATTATACTTCCACTCAAGACCTCTCTACTGCAATGCAGAATACTATGCATCCAGGGCATATAATTTATCCCAATTTCTGCATGTAATCATTCATCTCACCTGACAGGTGATACCATTACTCCTTCATATGGTATCTCTTATCAGGTGAGATAGTTTAATGAGATTTAGCTAACATACTATACCTTTCCAGGTGACTCAGTGGCTTAAAAGGTGGTGGAAAAACTCTATGCTCTAATGCAGGGGTGTTAAACTTGCGTTGTCATGGCAGCATCACATGATGTTTCATGACTTTTCCCCCCTTCGTTAAACTGGCCATGGGTGTGCCCAGTGCATGATGCATCTGGCCTGCAGGCTGTGAGTTTGACAGCCCTGCTCTAAGGATTTGAGTTCTACCACCATGTGATGGAGTGAGCTCCCATCACTTGCCTTGGTTTCTGCTCACCTAGTATCTCAAAAGAACTTACTTCTTCTTCTTCTTCCTAGTGTATTTCTGCAAGTGCATGGTCTGCTTTTTGGATTATTGAGCACTACTTTGCACAGTCAGCTGAATCTCCAGGGCACAGGCCCATGGCTTGCATATCTTTGTTGATAGTGTCTGTTTTGAATTCCCATGAGGTTGCTGGCCACTGACTTCTAGTTGGTTTCAAAAGCACCTTACATGCAAGTAGATAAATAGGTAGCATTTTGGTGGGAAGGTAACAGACTTCCATGTTTCACCATACACTCTGTGCTGCAGCATGATGTCATGTTGGATACAGGCAGTGGTGGGATTCAAATTTTTTTACTACTGGCTCTGTGGGCATGACTTGGTGGGTGTGGCATGGCTTAGTGGGCATGGAAGGGGAAGGAAAGTAAAATCTCCATTCCCACCGCACTCCAGGGGAAGGTTACTGCAAAATCCCATTCCCTCCCCACCCCACTAACCTGCTTTCCAGCTCTGTTGTCCTGTGCAGGGCAACAAAAGAAGACCCAGCCGATCAGCTGGGACTCAAGAGGCAGAGAATAGGTGGGGGAAGGACCAGTCAGAAGTGGTATTTGCCAGTTCTCCGAACTACTCAAAATTTCCACTACCAGTTCTCTAGAACTGGTCAGCATCTTCTGAATACCACCTCTGAATACAGGGCCCCAAAATGTCTTCAGACAGCACTTCTCAATGGCTTAAAAAGTTGGGTATGATCCACAGGGATACTTTACATTTTCTAATACCTTTCAACAGAATAATCATGCAGGAAGCATCTTCAGTCTTCCACCTGGTGCTGAAATATAAAGCTCAGCATCCTTTACTGCTAAATATGCTGGAAGATGCTCCTGGGATATAGTTCAGCAGTATCTTGATTGACACAGATTCCTTCCTTATGCAGATCTCAAAATTTGGCAACAATCTTTATTGAAAGTATATCCCATGCATTTAGGGTACATACTTCTCAAATAAGCTTGTTTGGCATCAGCTCAGCCTTGACAAATTCTCCTGATTAGCCATAATCCAGGAGGAATTTAGAACCCTTTTGAAGGTCATTGACTAAAGAAGTGCAAAAACATTTAGCAGATGTTTTGCTTTGAAGGTGATTCATCCATATATTCTACAAAATGGCTTTTACTTTACAGATTGGAGTAATCACATTACTTCTCTTTGGTTGCTCATCTGCTCCTACAGTGATCTTCTATGGAGGCTCAGAAGACACTTGCCTTGAAGCAAAGCAGCTGGTCAAGACAGATCAGGTCCACTTGATACTTTGTGAGGCACAACATGTTACCTATTATGCTTCACTTCAAATGGCAAGGCAAATCACATCACTTTCAACACCTGATGTGAAGCATTGAGGCAGATTATGCCTTCCTTGCACAAGGCCACACATTTACTAGCTGCAACCCTAAAGGAACATTCCCCATATTTTTGAGCAGTCAATTCTGATTCCTTGTCTTCTAAACTATGCATTTTTTCTTCTTTTTTTACTGATCAGTAAGAATAACTTTGTTTCTGCTGAAGAATTTGAATGGCAGATTGTAATCTAGTAAAAGCATTGCAAGGTTTGTAATATTGACTTATGGAAAGTTTAGAGTTATAGGGCTATTCTAACAGAATATTGGAAGCAAGCAATGTTGGAAGCATCACTAAAAAAACACAAGCTTTTGATCTTGGTTTGGTATGATGATGAAAACTTGGTTTTCCTTTAATAGGAACTATGCTAAACAGCCTGTTATCTTTTTATTACACACTCAATTTATATAATTATTTTCATCATTGCTTTTTATTAAAATGAGAGAAGAGAAAAAGTTGCAATTCCATAAAGAACATGTGACGAAAAGTAATGATAGCTTTTTGCTCAGTTCTGTAACTCACAGCATAAAATGTAACTTAGGGTTGATCAAGTTTACTGCATTTTTAAACAGATTGATAAATCCTGCAGATCAGTTACAACGTTAATAGGCATTATTTCTATTTATTTGACTACTAGCTCTGTACCCGTGCTTCCCTCTGAAACTATGGGATCGGGCTTAGATTTTGGGGAGGAAAATAAGGGGGGGAAATTGTGCCTCTGCCCACCAGTATCCATCGGTATTCATCTGGCTAGCATCCAGTCTGTGTGTGAGACAATTTAGGGCTGTTTGGAAAACTGAAACAGTATTTGCTGTGTGAACAAGAAGGAGACAGCAAGGAGCCTGGGCATGGCTTAGCTCAACTGTTCTGTACTAAAGCTGCTTGGTGCTCTGAAACTGAAACTGAAACTCCTCTCCTCTGGTTGTGTTTTGCATTTGGAACAGATTTCTTTTCAAGTGGGGAGGGGGAGTAGAAGTCCTTAGCATCAGAGCATGTTAATAATAATATAGAAAAATACTAATGCTCTCATGGTCATTTCAAAAAATCCTTTCTAAGTGTGCACCTAGAAGCCAAGAGGAACGAACATACGTGCCAAATTTCAAGTGTGTAGGCTTTACAGTTCTGGAGATTTGTGATAATGCGTGAGTGGTATTTTGCTTTTATAGTTCTGTAACATCTCTGATGTATAAGCTGTATTATTAACAGGAAGCTTATAGGTAGAATTCAAGATATCAGTTATTATTTATAAAGCTCTTCATGGTAATGGCTTTCTACCATGGAGTCTGTCCATCTATAAGACGTAACACAGAATGTTTCAGGTACCATCAACATCTTCTGATAGGACCCAGGGGACATGCCTACCTGTCTCATGGGACATGCTGTCTTTAACAGCACTGTTATCCTGAGATCCAAGCAGTTCCAACCCTTCTCTCTTTCAGAAGTGTCTCAAACTCCTCAATTTTACTCTAGGCATTGGAGTAAAGGTTGGTGTGGATCCATGCTGGGTTATTTTTTAACTGTTTTGGTGTCTCTTCATTTTTCCAATTGTTTTGATTATTATAGTCACTGTCATTCGAAGTGGGTAACTAAGTGGTGGATGGACGGATGGATGGAAGGACAGACAGACAGACAGAAAGACAGACAGACAGACATGCAAAACAAAGAAATTTAAGTGACCTATATCTACTATTAATATTCTGGAATACTACCAATAAAAGAATGAAAAAATCATCATAATAAAATTAACAGTAGTATTATTTACAAAATACACACTAGTTTTTATACAATCCTACTAACATGTTGGATCAAATTATACTTTTTTTTTAGTTTGCTTAAATAGGGAATGGCAAAGTTGGCAGAATGATAGAGAGAGAGAGATAGGGTAGAAAAATAATAGCAATAGCATTTATATACCACTTTACTGTGCTTTACAGGGGATTTACAGAGTCAGCATCTTGCCCCCAACAATCTGGGTCCTCATTTTACTGACCTCAGAAGGATGGAAGGCTGATTCAACTTTTGATCCTTCCTGAGATAATAATCCTTCCCATATTGCTGTATTACCTATTTGGAATGATTTTCTTTCATTTATTACCAATAAACAGAACTTCATCCTATATGTTTAAGTATAATACAAGCTGGACCTAAAGAGGAAGTACAGTACATGAAAACATGAAGTCCGCCATACCAAGCCACCCTCTCTCACTTTATCACTGAGGGAAAAAGAAACTTATTAGAAGCAACCAAGGTATAAGAAGAAGTGGACATGGTTCTAAATTAACCACTATGTTAAATAGGATTCTACCTGAACAGAGTTATACAATAAGCATTTAGTCAAGTTTCACATGTGCCAACATGTGCCTCCTGGAAAAAATTGTGTCAAAGGAGGTATATTAAAAATCCAAGTTGATAGTTGCAAAATATTCACCATACTACTGAAAAAAAATGTCAATTAAGTGGCAGGGTTAACACGTCTCACTAGTAGAAGCCATAGTAAAAACCCTGAATGTAATAAGTCAGTGCTGCATTGTGATTAAATTATACAATCTGGGGGACCAAAGCTGAAGTCCTTAGAATGCTATATTCCCTGTTGAATAAGTAATACTGTGCTTCCAATGGTAATGTAGGGTGTAAATGAAAGAGCTAGATCCATACAGGTAGACAATTCAGTTTTTAGTTTACTATGCTGTGTGAATGGGAGAAGGAAGTCAGAGAATAAATCATGCATTCTTTTACAGTAGTGAAGTATATCATCATGGAACTATGATTTATTGGTGCATTACTGATTGAACTATGACGTAGGCGAATATGAAAATGGAGCTATGTGATTTATTTCTTAATTCTTAGCTCATCACCCCCCCCCTTTTTTTTTAACTGACCAAGCCAAACATTTGATGAATTTACTGAGGCACAAGCAAGACCAGCTTTAAAAAGAAGGGGAAACAAATCAGGATGAGGTTATACAAATGGTGATTATTTTGTTCTTCTAAAAGGCAGGATTTTTTCCAGTATGTTCAGAAATAATTGGTAAAATCAGTGAAATTAGTGTATCAGAGTAAATTAGTGTTATGTGTGAATCCTACCTGTGTTTATCCACAGTTAGTATTTAAAGGGTTACTTCAGCAAGTAGAACATAATGCAGCTAGTCCTTGATTTACAACCGTTCCTTTACTGACCGTTCAAAGTTACAACGGCACGGAAAAAGTGACTTATGACCATTTTTTCACACTTATGACAATTGCAGCATCCCCAAGGTCACATGATCAAAATTCAGATATTTAGCAACTGGTTTATATTTATAATGGTAGCAGTGTCCTGGGGTTATATAATCACCGTTTGCGAACTTCTGACAAGCCCAGTCAATGGGGAAGCCATATTCACTTAACAACAGGGTTACTAACTTGATGATTGCAGTGATTCACGGAACAACTGTGACAAAAGATGTCGTAAAATGGGGCAAAGCTCATTTCACAAATGTCTCACTTAACCACATAAATTTTGGGCTCAATTGTGATCATAAGTCAAGAACAACCTGTATGGCCTAGCGTAATAAAGGTCATTGGATGTTAGGGGAAAATATTAACTAATTTTTGGTAATTTATCAGTTTTCCAAAATGTGTCTATTAGTTTTAAGACTTTAAAATATTATGTTGGAACATCTAGCATGATAGAACACTATTACTTAAGTGGACATCTGTAATATGCCTAAATGTCTTTTCTAGATAAATGGGAACTAATTTTATCAACTATTTTCTACATTTAAGGTATACCACTTATTTCCTCAGTTACGTAAATCTGTAAAGTATATTATTCATCTTTAAATTCAGAGTCTGGATAAGTATTAAAGAAAATGATGTATGTCAAAAACAAAACAAAAATCATTTATTTCCAGGTGGTTTTATGGCCTTATCACAAAGTAGGTTTTATAAGATTTTTTTTAAAGGAATTTATATGAGAAAATAACAAGCAGGGAATGCTTGATCCCCAAATATTCTGTTTATTTTTTTTTTATTTTTTTAGATTACTGCATTTGTCATTGCACTTTGAGGACTGGACATCCCTGCAGCAATTTAAGAAAATAACAGTCATTTGGTTGTATATAGCCATAATTGTTTGAGGAAACATCTATAATTTGCTCTTCTGACTTCCAGGCATCTTTCAAGTATTAGAACTTTGCTATCATTATTTTCTATTTCATGCTTCAACTGCTCTCAGTTCTGTCTTAGATTAAATGAAGGAGAAAACTGAAAATATTTGAGCAATGCTCTTTCTGAGGGATGCCCACCTTAGCAATGCTGAGTGAGGGACCTTAGACCACAGTTTTCTTGAACCAGAGTTGTCAATTGAGCTATTCTTAATTAAACAGAGGAATGCTTGGATCCCATACTTGCTACCTTGGAATAGCAATAGCAGTAGCAGTTAGACTTATATACTGTCTGTCAACTCATAAAATATTTCTATAATCTTTTTAGAGTTGCCAACAGAAAGGGAGGGGGGAGCAGTGGGCAGCTTGCATTTCATAAGTGTTTTCAAAGATAGTTTCTAGGTGACCGAAGTTTCTGCCACGCAAAATTCTCACTGGAGAGTATGATTGATGACTCTTGGCTATGGATGTGTCCCATTGGAGAATATGAATTACGATACACCCAGGGGGTGGGAGAAAACCAGGGTCAAGAGTGACAATGAATAATGTGTCTCAGAGTCGGCTATACCCAGGCAGTGCTGGCATGTTTACTCCTAATAAATTTTCTTTAAGTTTTGGAAGTTTGGATCGAGACTCATGATTTAAAGGTGGGGGGGTAACTGCTGGCGCCCTGTCACTGTCCTATAGTGTTTTACAGCACTCTCTGAGCACTTTACAATGTCAGCATATTGCCCCCAGCAATCAGGGTCCTCATTTGACTGATCTCTGAAGGATGGAAGGCTGAGTCAACCTTGAATCTGTCCGAATCAAACTTGAAGTGGTGGACAAAGTTTGCCTGCAACATTATATTCTAACCATTGCAATGCCAGAGCTCCTAATTGCATAATTGATGCATGACTACTCTATTTTTGTTCCTCACACAAAATATGACATTCCCTATTTTCTATATATGAATGACAAGTGGGATTTGGACCTGATTCATCTTTCAAGCAAGCAATTTAATCTGTAAGGCTGGTAGTTTGTGGCACACAATCTTTTTTTTTTTTCCTGATTCCCATTTTTTTCCCTACCTGATTCCACCTTGTTTAACTATTTGGCTATCTCCTCCCCACCCACCCCCAATTGTTTTGATTATTATAGTCAAACAATGGACATACATGTCATTCTAAGTGGGTAGCTAAGTGGGTGTCTCTAAGATGATGAAGATGATAGACAGACAGACAGACAGACCCATATTAATGATCCACATTAATTAGTGTAGTATTATTTTGAGAGCCAGAGCTATCGGTTACTCTTGCCTAGTTCCATGGTCCTACAAATGAGTGAAGACTCTCCAGGGGGGATGAGTCTTCCTACCGAGATGAGGTAGACCAGTTGCTTTTGTGATGTGGAGACAATTACTTGGTCCTCAACACCAATAAGACCAAGGAGCTTATAGTGGACTATAGAAGGAACAGATCAGACACTCAGCCCTTGCTTATCAATGGAGACTGAGTGGAGCAAGTGGCCAGTTTTAAGTTTCTGGGTGTTACCATAAAAGAGGACATGACCTGGGGTGCTCACATTGTATCCCTGGTCAAAAGGGCCCAGCAGAGATTATACTACCTGAGACTTCTCAGAAAACAACAACTGATTGAAAAACTGCTGGTGACCTTCTACCACTGCACCATAGAGTATCTTAAGTTACTACACCTCTGTATGGTTTGCCAATTGCACAGTGGCAGATAGGACAGAGGGTTAAGGTTGTTGCCCAGAAGATCATGGGTTGTCCGCTCCCCTCTTTGGAAGAGCAGAAGGTTAAAATCATTGTCCAGAAGATCATTGGTTGCCCTCTCCCCTCTTTGGAAGAGCTTTATAGCTCCCGCTGCCTTAAAAATGTTCAAAACATTCTCGAAGATCCATCTCATCCTGGGCACCCTTTTTTTGAACAATTACCATCTGGCAGATGGTACAGAATAATAAAAACAAGGACAAATAGGCTGAAAACCAGCTTCTATCCCAGGGCAGTAGCTCTGTTGAATTCTACTTATAGTGCGTTGTTGGTGTGGTGTCAAGGGTTTTCAATTCAATATGTGGAGTGTGAAAGATGTGTGTTTGTGTTTATTTTTATGGTGATGATGTGCACTGAAGATGGTGTTTGATTTCGTTGTATGAGGCGCAATGACAATAAACTAAACTAAATTAAACTAAACTAAAACTTGTGGCTGCTCCCATTCTTGACCTATCCTTATCTATGGAATCCAGCATTTTCAATAGATCATTTTACTTAGTCAGGCAGCAATGCATGATTCCTGAACAAATAAACACACAAACAAGTGGGTACTGCATTCAAGTACACAGATAAAGACAAAGCCACTTAGGCTAAGGTGGAAAGATTTTAATTTCCTTATAGGGGTTCCAAAGCAGATGACAAGAAAATGTGACTAAGACATGCATTGCTCTTTGTTGGCAATACTTTATACTTTGCCACATGGCACGTGCATATGTGTTCAACTGGAGCTGTGTGCAAGTGCATGCTCATGTGAAACCATTCCCCTCTCCCGCACACGCACCCCACGTCAGTCCACAAAGCCAAAACTGTCGGGGAACTGTGATATAGGTTCTGTCAACCCTGAAGCTGACTTGACCAAAGCCATTTTTGACCACTTCAGTGTTGCCACACCGAAGCTGAGGAAAAGGGTGGGGGGATTTGAGATAGAAGGGATCCTGTAGCCAAAACAAAATATTTTCTCTTGGGAACCAAATGACATTGACACCTGATTGGAAGAAAGCAGAGTGATGCTATCTAGTTGCCAGAGTGCACTGTGATTGGGCCATGAGACTGATTGTTTTGAGAAAGTAGAAAACCTTTTAATTAGGCGAAAACCACGAGAGTCTTCAGAGTTGGTTTTCACCAGATCTGTGCCAATATGATATTTCCAATAAAGCTATTCTTTGAGGAATTGCTGGCCTTGGAGTTTTGCTTGATATAGATTTATTACTTCGAACCCTGACAGATACACTACATACTGTGGATCTCCCTCTCTCCCTCCCTCCCTCCTTCTTCCTCCCTTCCTCCCTTCCTTTCTTTTTTCTTTCTTTCTTTTTCATGGTGATAGTATTGCATGATCATTATTAAAAGGAATTTATACAAAACTTTAAATAGAAGTTCTCACACATTGTTCTAAAAAAAGAATCTTGAATTAATCTATGAATTATCATGCTAAACGTCTGTTTTGCTAAGAAAAAATATTCTTATTGTTTAATTCCACTGTAAGTTGTTATCTTGAAGCTACATCTTATGGAGCTTGTTTATAATGCAAACAACACTTCTTTTTGATACTTCATTCTATTCTCTGCTTTCCAGTTTTGTTTGTTTCCCAACATACCAGATATCTTTGTTGTATGATTTCCAATTATATTTTTCAATATATTTGTGATTACTGAACATAATAAATCTTCTTTTTTCCTTGAGGATGCTCTTTCTGTTGCTCAGCTGACCAAGGTCCCAAAAATAGCACACAAATCAATACAAAAATTGTCCCTTCTTTCAGTGTGGCATGGACTTCTCCTAAATATATTGGTTTGCTTTTAGAGTAAATATTTGTTTTAATTTGAAATTGTTAAAATATTTAAGGCAGACAAATAGCCAACATTTGCATTCTACAAAGCAAGTGCCATAAATAACAGAACATTTAAATTATAAATCTTATGTATGTTTGAAATATTTTGCTCGAAAGTACACACCATGCACTCCTATCTGTATTTCAATTGTTACCTTGTTACATTTGCTTCTTGATTTTCTTCTTGTCTGCTGCCTGTTTAAAAATTAAAATGTACATTTCTTCAAAGTATTTAACTTTTTATTACTACTATAAAAATAATTGCAATTAGAAGGATGTATAATAGATTATAATTGTCAGAAATTTGATTCCCCCCCTGTTTTAAGATCGGATTCCTGTTATAAAAACAAGGAGATTCTCTCTCTCTCTCTCTCTCTCTCTCTCCCCCTCCCTCCCCTCCCCCTCCCTTCCCCCTCTCCCTCCCCCTGTTTGTTTGTTAAATCTATGGATAAATTCCTCATGAAAAAGATTTTGGCATAATGAAACAAAGATAACATATTGTAAAAATGTAATACCAGAATGGTAATGTTGTGCTGAAGCCACCAAGAAAAAAAACCAAATTGGTATCGTTATAGCTGTTTAAAGCAAAGTGTTCAACTGATAAACATAACGATTCATCCATTGGAATGGCAGGGCTAAAAATTGCTAATATAATTCTGTAGCTTTTCGTCCATGCACCCAACTTGCTGAAACTATATGCATGATTCTTCACCAATCATTAAGAAGCATTCCACTTGCTGAGCATATTTTAGATCTATGGGAATATAATGTTTGACTATTTAAATCAGCAGAACAATTTCCTTTCTATAAGGGTTGATTACAAAAAAGAAAAAGAAACAAAAACATCTATTTATGTCTTCAAGTTTCCCCAACATATGGAAAATGTGTATGCAATTCTCCCTAGTGTCTATAATGATTCTTTTTTTTTTCTCCTGAAAATACCACGTAGATGTATACAGTCTGCAACTCACTTTTTTTTGGTCATGTCATGCAGGGGGAATTCACTGGAGAAAGCAATTATGTTTGGAAGAGTTAGCAGTAAAAGGAAACTAGGCCTCTAAAGAACATAGTGAATAGACACCATCAAAGCTGACAGCAGCCAGAACATAGAAAAACTCAAAGAAGTAGTGCAAGATCGGAAGATGTGGAGAGACCTGGCCCGTAGGATCACCATGAGTTGGATACAACTGAATGAATATAATCATCATCATCATCATCATCATCATCATCATCATCATCATCATCATCATCACCACCACCACCACCACCACCACCATCATCATCTATACAGTAAGTAGTATATTGCTACTTTTTTGAGTGAGTACTTCAGAAATGGCCATTTTTTTTAGAGACACATGTCATGAAAGAATGATGCCCCTTCCAGCAGCCGAATCAGAGGAGGAGGAGGAGGCATGGGAATCAGGGTTAGCATCAAGACAACCTGAGAGCTCCAAGGAGGAAGAGGGATTGGAGCTTTAAGACAGACAGACAGACAGAGGCGGAGCGTGGGCTGTCCATCAGCCCTCAGATGGAGAGTCAACAGCTCCCAGGTCTGGAGGTGGCTGATGAGAAAGAGGAGGAACAGCTGGGTCCAGTGCCTGACATGCAGATGCATAGAAGGCAGAGGAGAGGAGTGGAAATCCGTGAGCCAGTCCTTGGGAAGGAAGACCCACCACTGCTAGCAAAGCTCCACCCTAGTTCTGGGGATAACAGGCAGGGGGCAGAGATGAATACATGTGGCAGACAACTATTCATTGGGACGGACTTGTGGTGAGAGAGAAACTTTTTGCCGGGGCTGCTTGCACTCCTAATAAAGGAATCTTTGAGTTAACTTCAGAGGGTTTGTCGTGTTTAGGGAGCTGGGTCAGAACAGAATGGTACTGGTTCTAGATTTAGAATTGGTGAAAGGTTTACAGAACACAAGCTTTGCTGGTGTCTGGTGCATTATATAGGTACCCAGGGCATGGCACAAAGGCAACACAGTCAGATAATAAGAGTCCCTTTCTTAGCTCCAACTTTGCCCCAAATGTCCAGGTTATCTTCTAGCTGGAGAAAAACTCTCCCAGGAACAGCCTTTGACTACAGAGAACCAAGTCCAAAACATGGTCAACAAAAACTGTAACTATAAATCCAATCAAGCCAAACTGAGGTAATTAGTTTGGCAGGGGAGGAGCAAGAATTCCAGACTTGCAGGCACGGCAAAACTCACATGGTTGGGAACATGCTAGGAACACAGATAAGCAAAGACAACACAGGATAAAGTCACATTTGCTCCCAGCAGCTGCCGCAGTCAGCCTGCATTTCTTATAAACTTTCATTCCCAGCGGTGGCTAATGAATGGAATCAGGGCCCTTTCCTCCCCTGTAAGCCACACAACTCACGTTGCTCTCTTCTCCATTTCTCCCTGCGTGCCCTAGGATGAAGAGGGGGTAAGCCTGGGTTTTCCTCTGAACTCCCCCTCCCTTGTTCTACCTCTCTTCTGCTCTGCCCAGCCAGACTTTGCCCTTCCCCAGTTTCCTCCATAGCCAATGGAGCCACACTCCCACTCCCTGTCAGCCGTTCGACTTCCTCCTCAGATTCAGACTCTTTACAGCAGTTTATTTAGTCACCATTCAAAGTTACAACGGCACTGAAAATGTGACTTATGCCCATTTTCCAGAGTTCTGTCCTTTGCAGCATTCCTGTGATCATGTGAAATCCAGATGCTTGGCAGCTGGTTCATATTTATGACCGTTGCTGTGTCCCAAGGTCATACAATCATCTTTTGCGACCTTCTCAAAAGCAAAATCAACGGGGAAGCCAGATTCACTTAAACAGCTGGGTTACTAACTTATTAGCTGCAGCGATTCATTTAACAACCATGGCAAGAAAACTCGTAAAATTAGGCCAAATTCACTTAACAACAGAAATGTTGGGCTCAATTGTGGTCATAAGTTGAGGACTACCTGTAGTTCATTTGGCAAGTTTCACAACACTGTTCCCACAACATTCATTATGCGTGTTCTTCTTTGCTTTGGTATTGATAAAGTATCAATCTCTTTGTAATGCCCAGTATAGTCAATTCAGAAAAGGATGGTCTTTTATTTTTGTTTCAAACAGAAGTATTCTTAAAGATATCAAGACCAACATACAAAGTGTGTATAATAAAATGGACATTTGTTTATTGATATGGATCCCCTTCTCAACATACTCTCTTGCATTAATAGAAAGAATTTGAAGCTGTAGTCACTCTAGGTGGTTACAGGAAATATTATCCAGTAAATGACTTAGTTCTTTATGCTACTTCATAACCAATATACATGCATTTTCAGTGAAAATATCGCTGACATTTTATTTTCCTTTAATTAAGGAAATGAAAACAGTTTCTTCCTTTCCCATCACTGGAGACAGACTTGTTCATTTCTGAAACTGAAGACTTTACAGGGACAATTAGAAGAGCTAAAATGCAAAAGAGTTTTCAAATACATCTCCTACGCATACACACAAATACACACACAGCATTCTGCATGCAATTAGTTAGATGCAAATGTAACTCAGCCACAAAGTATATTTATCAGTCTCTCTTTGGAATGATTGGTTCAAGTATTTGTGCTCTGTGATTGACTGTTTAGTCCTAAGCTAACTGTCCACTTTGTTCCTTCACATCTGGATAGGTGAAGAGGGCATACACACAATTTTGGAGATGCAGTCATCAAGATTTCAGGTTTTGCACCAACAGATGACCCTGAACAGGGAAAAAAGGATGGCAACTCTCATTCAAGAATTTCTGGTGCATCTAGAATCAGTGTTCCACACATATTTGGATATATATTTTTTGTGAAGTTGTGGTCTAGGAGCAAGCTGGAACTTCTGCTGTTGTATGGTTCCCTCTTTTGGAGACTGGACTGCTTTCTCAGACTGCTTGACATTTCTGCTGCATTGTTGGTAGAATTTCATAGTTTATGGTTTTAATGGAATGTCTGTCTATATTTCTTACCTTAAATGAGGAGTTAGAAATAGTCTGGCCATTCTGAAACCCTAGATCTAGCATATGTTGGGTACCTAACTTTCACAGAAGTCTACTGGCTTCTGGCTTTATCTTGAAAGACACCAAGGTAGCAGAGATCAGTATTCATTAATTGTCATGGTTGGAAAGCTCTTTCATTGCTAAGAGTTGACTGATGACATCACCTTTTTCAAGGATGATGAATCTATTTGAATAGACTCTCCAAAGCTCTTAATCAGGTGTGTCAAACTCAAGGCCCACAGGCCAGATCTGGCCCACAGACTGCTTAAATCTGCCCCACAGGGCCGGCCTGGAAATAGCAAAGGACTGGCCTGCGGTGACTCTGGCAGTCGAAATGGCCGACTGGCCTGCGGTGCCTCTGGCAGGCAAAGGGGGTACATGTGTGGCCCCCCACTCCTGGTTTTTGGCCTCCTGCAGCACTCTGCTGGCCAAAACAGGGTGCAGGTGGCCCACATGATGCCCCCACATGCTCCATTTTGGCTGGCAGGGTTGCTGCAGGAGGCATCCATCCTATCTCCCCTCTATCCCTCCCGTGGACAACTACAATGGTGATCCAACCCTCAAAGAAGTCTAGTTTGACACCCCTGCTCTTAATGGATCAAAAGCAGATAGCTCTAAATAGGATGGTTCTTGAATGACCTTCGGATGTTGTCTAATTTAGGGATCTCCTCAATTTACTGAGGAGTTCCAGGATATAAGGTAGCAGAAGAAAAATATCAGAGGGATAATGCTGAGAGAAACTTCATTATTTCTTCATTGTTATATCATGTGTGAAATGTGGCCTATCTGTGACCCAAACTCTATTACAAAAGGATGTACCAGAAAATTGTTTTCAGGCTTTAAAGACTGGATCTTAATCCTCCATTTCCCTGAACCCCATAAAAAATAAAACAAAACACGCTAACTAAAATTGATTGCTGTTATTTTTAAGGGCTGCAAATTCCAGGGATTCTGTTACTGATTAGGTAGCCTTTTGTGACAGAGAATAATATTGTGACATAAGAGTATTTCATGGATAGATGATTTTCCTATTACTATGAAAAACACCAGCTGATAAATATTACTTACTATTGGAAGCATACAGACTCTAATAATTCATCTTCTTGTTATTTCCTGTAGTGCAAAGGCAGATTTTTCTAGTCAAGAAAAGATTCATTAAAAATAAATTAGATAACACCTCCCCACTGACAACAATTGTATGCAAACATCATATCTAAAGGCTCTTCCACGGCACAGACCAGAGGTCAGTGGCTGGACCTGGAGTCTTGAATTAAAAACACAGACTGAGCAAAACAACAACAATGACGAGAGAAAGAGAGAGAGAGAGAAAGAAAGAGAGAGAGAGAGAGAGAGAGAGAGAGAGACTGATTCTAAGTAATCATGCAGCTTGGATCAATCATAAGACTTGGTTCTGTCTGCCTGCCTTCACTTGCAAAAAATGATATTGCAAAATGTATTCTTCATTCTGCATTTAAACAGGCCTTTGAAGCACAAGGACACATTCCATCCATGGTAGCTCATCAAGTTAGAGATATCAGGTCAGGTTAAAAAGTTCTGGATATGATGTGTGTGTGTGTGTGTGTGTGTGTGTGTGTGTGTGTGTGTGTGTGTTTGAGAGACATAATGAACTTTGCACCTTTTCTCACCCTAACAAAATTAAAAGGCAAGGGACCATATGACTGCAAGGAATATAAATCCTTGCATTCTCCACCTCTCATTCTGAATTAAAGAAGCTTCTTGGATGAGAAGTGAAATGTCTTCAAGAAAAAACAAACAAAAAAAGTCCAATTGCCTTTTGAAAAAGCACCTTTGAGAAGGGAAGGGATTCAAATCAATTTTCTCTCCCCCCCAAAATATTTCAACCCAATTTTTAAATAAATCGTTGACTTGATCACATAAAATAACAACCAAGCCTGGCTGTTGGGGGTGGGGGACCAGGATGTGTGAGTGGTGGGAGAGAAGAGAAGAAGAGAACCCTTTAGGGGTGGTTTCACGCTCCTTCAGGCTTCTCCATGCCAAAAGCTTTTGCAAAGGGACAGAAAGCCTGAAGCAGCATGAGATCTCCCCCCTCCCCCAAGCCTTTCTGTTTGCAAGAGCTTTCAGCATGAAGAAGAGAAGCCTTTGGGGCACAGAATACAGTAAAATGAAGTTGGAAGGGACCTTGGAGGTCTTCTAGTCCAACCTCCTCCTCTTTGTGGAAGCCCCTGAGATATCAGAATCTACTGCTATCATGTCACTCCTAGTCCCTTTTTTCATTAAACTAGACATATCCAATTCCTACAACTGTTCTTCATATGCTTTAGCCTCCAATCCTCTAATCATCTTTGTTGCTCTTCTCTGCACTCTTTCCAGAGTCTCAACATCTTTTTTTATATCATAGTGACAAAAACTGGATGTTATATTCCAGAATAGTCAGAATCTGTCTGACTCTTGCAGTGTTTGGAGAGGTAGCAATCTTGGAAAGCCACAATTGCTTCTGGTTAGTCTCTATGTAACTTTAAAGAGAGATTACTTGTAGTAAAATCCTACATGAGACTAAATGTGTTTTCAGATCTAGAGCAGTTGCACTGATGTGTGTGCAATTGCATCAATATGTAAGTGTGTGCATGGAAGAGGGAGATACTGGGGATTAATGGGATTAGAGAAAACATGACATTTGCAATGGCCCTGAAGAAAATACATTACATTTTTCTCTGGAAAAGATTGCCTGTTGCTATGCATTTGCAATATCAAAACCAAAGAGCCACTTAACATTGTGTGCTGCATGCATCTCAGACATGCTTTTGTCCGATGATTTGATTGCCGAGTTACCAGTTCACTGCATGCCTGACAATAAAGAACAAGCATGCTTATGAGACTGGGAATGTGAATTACTTGTTTTTCCTTCGCATCTGAATTCAATCCCATGAGTAATCTCCCATGAGTAATCTTGCTTTTTTGTAAAGCAAGAGAAAGCAAAAGAGAGAGACAAAGCCAAGACAGGGAAAGATTGGTCTTTTGCAGTGATGGGATTCAGCCAGTTTGCACCATTTCAGGAGAACTGGTTGTTAACTTTCTGAGTAGTTTGCACCTTTGAACTGGTTGTTGAAGAAAATCATTAGGGCAGAGAACTGGTTGTTAAATTATTCGAATCCCACCACTGGTTTTTGTTTAAATGTTTGATAATGGAGGAAAAGTGTAGTGAGAAAGAGACAGAGAAAGACAGAGACACACACAGAGAGAGACAGAGACAGGGAGACAGAGACAGAGAGAGGGAGACAGAGAGGCAGAGAGGCAGAGGCAGACAGACAGACAGAGAAAGGGTGGATGGATGGATGGATGGATGGATGGATGGGTGGGTGGACAGATAGATGGGTGGAAATGATTAGATAGATAGATGATAGATGGATGGATGGATGGATGGATGGATGGATGGATGGATGGATGGATGGATGGATGGATGGATGGATGGATAGATAGATAGATAGATAGATAGATAGATAGATGAATGATAGATAGATAGATAGATAGATAGATAGATAGATAGATAGATAGATAGATAGATAGATAGATAGATAGATAGATAGATAGATAGATAGATAGATAGATAGATAGATAATCATGGATGGATGGATGGATAACAGAAGAACAGAAAACAGAATTTCTCACTGTTCTCACTGTCAGGAAATTTCTCCTTAGTTCTAAGTTGCTTCTCTCCTTGATTAATTTATATCCATTGCTACTTGCCCTGCCTTCAGGTCCTTTGGAGAATAGGTTGACTACCTATCTATAAATAGATGCACTGTTATGACTTGCTTTGTGGATATTTGTGGATGTATAGCTTTATAAATTACTCCAGTCTCATAAGCAAGATCCTTTCCTTGTTTGTGTCTCCCTCATTAGTACTGCAGTTGCAGTATATTCAAGCGACAATGTATTATTCCTGGCGCAGAGACTCTGCCTTAGTTCTGCTAGGTAGTAATTAAATCTATCAGGGTATATTGTTTTTGTACCTGGGATTCAATGCCATATAGAAGAGCTCCAGAGACTATATCCAATATGCTTTCTTAAGTGAAAACATGCTTGCAATGTAAGCCTCTGTAGTTAATAATTGTTATATGTCTGTTGTTTTGTTCAAACTTCATTGCTATTGTAGACCTATTGGTAAACTGCTCCATATACATTATGTGTGTGGTTCCCAATAAATAAATAAACACATTCTGTGATTATTTTTGTATCTTGCAGAGCAAGACAAATTTGTAGGTATAACTAACATCTCCATTAATATTTGAATTTTTGATCATTTATATCCAATGAATTATTCTGACTAAATAAACTAGTCTTAAGTTTGGGAAGAATTTTGATCAGTTTATATTTGAATGTGAATCCATGTGCACAGAATGAACCACAAATCATTTTTGATACCATCGTGGTGTAAAAATGTAGATCTGTGATTTGAATTCTGATTATGCTTATGCTGAAGTTATATGAAACTGCAGATCATGTCCATAACTGTTTTGCTCAGAAACTGTTGTTAGCAAAATAGAGACTGTAGTCCTGTCTGAGATTTTTAAATGCATCAACGTCTGAAATTTCAGCTATCATATCATCATATATTTTATAAATTAATTAATAAATACTCAAGGTTATCTAAGAATAACCAAAAATTATAGTATACACTCCCCCAAAAAACAGGTTTGGCTTATCTGCAAATGGATTATTCAGAAGTACATAAGTAGTAATGCTTTTCTTTTAAAAACTGTATTTCCCATATATACTCATAAATAAGCCCATCCAAAAATAAGCAGGCCTTCAAATTTTTAAAAAGCAACAACAAAAAAGCATTACGTATGTGGCTCACTTTATCTGTAGGTGACACATTTTTCATAGGTCTTTGGTTGGAAATTCAAAGGTCAGCTTATCCACAGTTGGATTTATTTTAGAATATATACAGTAATCATATTCCCTACTGCTGAGTTTAAACTCTAACTATCCATCTTATAGAAAACATACTGATATGAAATCCAGCCATTGGAGTTACAGGACTTTACTCCAAAGTAACAAGTGTATTTGATTTTATAGATTTTATGGCTATATTTGTGACAAAAATATTTCTTGATACTGGAAAATTTCAGGAATGATTTAAGCTGGTTTTACAGATTGACTAAGAATGAAAAAATATAATATTTTTTTCATTCTTAGAGAAAAGTTGGGGAAGAGATATAGGATTGATGTAGATAAGTCTCATTTAGAATTTGTTATCTTCTTGAGTACAGAAGAAAAAATGGAAACATGTACTGTTCAATTTAGTGGAAATTGAATCCAACAGAATTTCCTGGCAGCATTAAAATGACAAAACTGGCTAATTCCATTATTATTATGGCTCATTTGGTACAAAATGAATGTCTTGTAGTGCTTTTATATTAAGCACACTTAAATATGAACCAGATATATTATTTAAATATGTATTTTTGCACCATCATGGAGGCAGAAATTTTTAATTCATGATTATTATCATTCTATGCAAACAGAGGTAAGCTAAAATGACTGTGGTTGAAGGTACATAAGTCTCAATCATAAGGAATATCTGTATTTAATTTCATGAACACAATTTATTTTCTTCTGAATTTTTACAACAAAAGTCCATACATTAAGCCATACTCCAAAAAGAATTACAAAGGAAAACTGCTACACCAGTACATCATTAGGTATGTGGGAAGCCCCCTTCTCCTCAAAGAATGAAATATTTTGAGGAATATTTTTAAAAGGCACACTATTATATTTCCCTCAATGAGAAATGGAGAAGCATGTTTTTAGAGGAAGGAAGCAGCCCCAGTCCCCCTGCTCCCAAGTAGAAACTGAGGAGGCCAGCTTTTAGAAATGCAGATTTGGTAATCCATTCAAGACAGGATATTTTGAAACAAAGGCAGAATGGTAGGATTAGAAGCAACCCCTCACTCAAGATCCAAAACAGGAAAAAAGCCATTAAGCCACAATAGGAATTGTCCAACACCCTTTCAGAACACAAGCCCCTTCATTGCACCATCCCAGAGCAGTCCAAACTTCAAACTTGGGAGCTCAGATAAACAATAAACCAGAGATAGACCAGATTAGCTCAGACAAACACCTAGGATTTGCATTTCCTGTTTTGCCTATAGAGCCAGCTATGACCCTTACATAACCCCTGCATGACCCCATAGGAATCTGACAACAGCCAATAGAATATTAGAGGGCATGTTCTTGCACAGGAACAGGAAGCTCAAATACAAAGCCCAAAGAAGGTATCAACGTCACCCACTTTCAACATTTTTTCAGCTGCCCAGAATCAGATGTGCTTGATGGTTCTGTTGCATGAATAAATTGGATCCTCTTTCCAAATAGGCTCCAGCTTCCATTTTATTCCCAGTGCCTTCCTCCTGGATTGGGATTGAACCAGATGGATATTTCTTCCTACAGGTAGAATCATGAAAGATCATTGTATTTAGATTAAAAAAAATCATGTCTATTGAGAGTCAATTTAGTCTAGTGGTTAAGGCACCCAGACTAGAAGCCAGAAGACTAAATTCTAATGCCAATTTAGGCATAAAAGCTGAAGGGATGGCTTTGGGTCAGTCATGCTCACTTAGCCTGCAAGACCAGGCTTAGGCATTAATTCTTGTTGGTCAATTCCTGTCACAATCAATTAATCCACACTTAGTTGATCTGAAAAAAAGTAGACCCTGAACTTGCAGGAAAACATAAAAAGGAAACCTATCTTTTGTTTAACTTTTATTAGACTATTAAACTGATAAAAAAAAATAGGAGGGAACAGAGTAGAATAACAGAGTTGGAAGGGACTTTGGAGGTCTTCTAGTCCAACTCCCTGCTTAGACAAGAAACCCTATACCATTTCAGACAAATGGCTATCCAATCTCTTCTTAAAAGCCTCCAGTGTTGAAGCACCCACAACTTCTGCAGGCAAGTTGTTCCACTGATTAATTGTTCTGTCAGGAAATTTCTCCATAGTTCTAGGTTGCTTCTTTCCTTGATTTGTTTCTTTCCCTTGCTTCTTGTCCTGCTCTCTGGTGCTTCGGAGAATAGCTTGGTTGACTCCCTCTTCTTTGTGGCAACCCCCTTTCTTATGCCTTCTTGGCCAACCACCTGCCACCCCATTTCCCTGATGCAATAAACACAAACCACATTTAAGGATTTGTCCATCCAGTTTAGGAAATAAATTCAAGTTATGAAAAAGTTTGGGCAAGGGCATCAGAAAGATAAATTTCTTCATTTATTGTTATGACTTGGATGTATATACAGGCAGTCTTTGACTTGCAACCCCAACTGAGCCAAAATTTCTACTGCTAAGGAAGGCAGTTGTTAAGTGAGTTTTGCCTCATTTGTTTTGCCACAGTTGTGCAAATTACTGCAGTTTTGTAAAAAAAATCGAATAAGCCGAGGTGTTAAGTGCAGCTACTGGTAAATCAAAATTCCCTCATTGACTTTGCTCATATGTTTATTGGAAGCCAAAAGAAGTTGATGCAGAAGGCAGAGTCTCCTCCCCTCCCTCGACAATGGTGAGTCGGCCTGATATCAGGACAGTGTAACTTCCATAAATGCATGCCAGTTGCCAAAGGGAAGGGAAAGGCAAAGCGTTGCCTTCCCGGCTGGGCTGTTGGGAGTCGCTGCATGACCATGGGGATGTTGCAATAGTTGTCGCCGGCACCCATTTTTTTTTTCAAAAAAAAGGGCTGAAACGGCTTATATCAGTATATACAGTACTGCAGTTTGTAAAGTAAATCAAGCAGTTGTTAAGTGACTCTGGCTTCCCTCATTGACTTTGCTTGTTGGAAGCCAGTTGGGAAGATTACAAATGGTGAATACATGATATCAGGACAGTGTAACTTCCATAAATGCATGCCAGTTGCCAAAGGCACAAATTC
The DNA here is from genome assembly GCF_049901735.1 of Notechis scutatus. Taxonomy (NCBI): domain Eukaryota; kingdom Metazoa; phylum Chordata; class Lepidosauria; order Squamata; family Elapidae; genus Notechis; species Notechis scutatus. The sequence goes on along the minus strand of NC_142013.1, from coordinate 98,580,670 downwards.
TGATCCCATGACCATGGGGATGTTGCAATAGTTGTAACCTTTAAATTACTGTAAATTACAAATTAATTATGTCCACAGCATACAGGGAAAATCTATATAAAAGATTTTATATGTGGCATCTTCCTCCTGCTAGACTAGCAAAAATGTTCATCCTAAGCCCAAGTGTTGGAAGTGTAAAAAGGAAAAAGGTACGTATTTTCATATGTGGTGGATCTGCCCAGAGGTCAAGAAATATTGGAGTGTAATTTGATTGTGGCTAGAAGAAATAACAAAACAGAAAATTGAACCCAAACCAGAACTATTTCTATTGGGCATAATAACAGAAAAATATAATAAAAAAGATAAATACATTATGCTACATATCTTAACAACTGCTAGGATTTCCTATGCACAATTTTGGAAGCAGGAAAATGTACCATCAGATGATATTGTTATAAAAAAATTAGACTGTGCAGAGATGGACAAACTAACAATGAAATTAACAAAGAAGAGTCGATATATTATGTCTGGGATGCCTGGTATGAATGGTTTAAGAATAAAAAGAAATTAAAATGACAATTAGTAAAGATAAGAAACTGTATAAATACTTATATCTATATTCATATCTATCTATATTTATTTATATATTAAATTGAAATTGTATAATGAAAGAAATGTGTATATAGAAAGATGATAAGGAAATGTAAAAGATGTCTTGATATTGATATAATGATGTATAAAGTTTTATTTTATGTTTTTAAAATTTGAAAACTAAATAAAATTTAATAAACAAAAAAAAATAGCTGTAACCTTTTTTTCAGTGCTATTGTAATTTCAAATGGACACTAAACATATGGTTATAAATGGCAAGGATGATTCATATACATGAATATCATTTGACTTGAATATTAAACTGGCACTGGCTAGGCAAAAAAAGCTTCAAAGATGGGTTTTGCTGAACTCATAAAATATCAGCTACACAGGTTTGGCTGAGTCTACATTGCAAAGACCTCATCAAGCATTTACTAGATTCTGGGGAAAAGGTACATCTTTGGTATGGTACTGAAATGCATGGATGCTTTTGTTTTATTATTGAAGCTTATAGATTATTGAAGAATAGCTGTCTTTGAAAAGAATAGGTCTGCTGAGCAATCTTCCATGTCTTCCTTTCCATTTTAGAAATAAGATTCTGTTACACTTGGTTTATTTGTACATGCTGAACATAGAGAAATGCTTAATTTATGTAAAAGAAGAACCAACGAGAAAGCATCTATCAACATATGATGTCTGCAGAGTAAAGAAGATTGAGAGAACATTTATGACTCAGGTCTTGAGGATTATTTATAGGGTACCATATTTTTACTCGAAATCATGGATATTCTGAATTCATGAGAGAAAACCCTTCTGACAAAATTTAGAAATAAATTACTTGCCATCATGATTAAATTATAGCCTGTTATGCAAACACAGAGATGTACATGCTGAACTGGAAGGAAATAACTAGAATAGTATTTCAGTTGAACTCAACCTCTGGTGACATATTTATGAAGAGGATTTGCTTCATTTGCAATAATACCTTTTGTCTTTTTTTCCTGGCATTTTTTTTTTAAAAAAACCTTTCCAGTTTAGAATATTTATTCTCAAGTAGTCCTTCATCCAAGTATTCATGAAGTTCAACCTTAAAACAAAGCATAAAGGCAAAAAATTGGGGGAGGGGGGTTAAGGATTTCCCTTGCCAATTGTAGTCTGAGTCTAGGGGGCTCTGATTCCGAGCTGAAGAGGCAGTATTTGTCTGAAGACAGTTATGTGGTCACATGGTCAGTATGACTATATGCTTAAGATGCACAGAATATTGTTACCTTCCCATGGAAGTCCTACCTATTTATCTACTTGCATTGAAATGAGTGGTGGGATTCATTTTTTTTTACTACAGGTCCTGTGGGCATGGCTTGGTGGGCGTGGCAAGGGAAAGATACTGTAAATCTCCATTCCCTCCCCACTCCAGGGGAAGGGTACTGTAAAATCCCTATTCCCTTCCCACCCCACTAACCTGCTTTCCAGCTCTGTTCTCCTGTGCAGGGCAACAAAAGAAGACCCAAATGATCAGCTGGGACTCAGAAGGCAGAGAATAGATGGGAGCAGGGCCAGTCAGAGCTGGTATTTTCCGGTTCTCCAAACTACTCAAAATTTCCGCTACTGGTTCTCCAGAAATGGTCAGAACCTGCTGAATACCACCTCTGATTTGCATACTTTTGAATTGCTAGGTTGGCAGAAGCTGGGGCAAGTAATGGGAGCTCTTTCCATCAGGTAGTATTTATGTCTTAAACTGTCAACCTTCCAGTCAACAAGTCCAGTGCTATCAGCCACCGTACCCCAAACAAAACACAATAACCCTCAAATAGGAAACACATAGAAGCTCTATATTCCAATATTTAAGGAAAGACACATTTTTATGACCTTCCAGTAGGCTAAGAGGTCAGAAAAGAAGGGCTACCACAGAAACGGCACACTTGCTAAGCAACATGCTAGGAAAGAGATCTGAATCATGCTTATTCAACCTGATTTTGAGGAATAGGTAGATATCCTGAAGGAAAGCTAATCCTGCAAATAACTTGATTCTACGTCACAAAAAAGACTTTAAAGATGATGATCAGATTTTAGAATTGCATCCAGGAAAAAAAATCTGAATGCTACTACAGTTCTATATGTTGCAGTATAGTGCAACAGAGGTGTAACATGGAGCACAAGCCATCACATTCTGTCCCAGTCATAACTTCAGGGAAGTCTTCAAAGGCAGACTTATGTGGGATATGTTGCAGTAGTTCAGCTGGTATGTGACCAACATTTGTGAAAAATATTAATCAAAGTTTACTAGTCCAGGAATACATAGAATTGATGTACACATTGAATATCTACAAAGGTAACCGTAACCACAGCTACTACCTGCTCCTCAAACTGTAAGTCTAAGAGGACCCCAAATTGCCACCTCCTCTATTTTGAAAGCTGTTACCCCAGTCAAGAGTCAAAGATACACATTGCAAGATCCAGGGCACATATACTGTATATAGAGAAATTCTAAAAGCCACAGGAATCTACATCAATATTTGAGGGGCTGCCACAGGGAGGAAGGGGTCAAGCTATTTTCTAAAGCCCCTGGAGGCCAGACAAGGAACAATGGATGGAAACTGAACAAGGAGAGATTTAACCTGGAAACAAGGAGAAACTTTCTGACAATGAGAACAATCAACCAATGGAACAGCTTGCCCTCAGAAGTTGTGGGAGCGCCATCACTTGAGACATTCAAGAAGAGATTGGACTGCCATTTGTCAGAAATGGTGTAGGATCTCCTGCTTGGGCTAGATGACCTACAAGGTCCTTTCCAACTCTGATTATCTGTTATCTGTTATCTGTTAATCCCAATATGGTAATACTAGTTCTTAGAACAGAAAATTCATTTTTTCAGCATAATAAAAAATCTGTGACTATCAAATTGAATATTGCCCAACTTCCAGCTCTACATTTTACAATTTTGTAAGTCTGCAAAAAAATTGTAGACATTATTCTAGATATGAACATTTTTGAACACCTTATCGACATTTCCACAAGACATTTCTCTTTGTGTAAAACATCTATGCATCGTATTTTAGATAGAGTTTCTAATACTATACACATTTTTGATTTGTATTTTGTTTTCTCTGTAAGACCCTCAAAGTGCAAGGTCAAAAAGCATGAATAATTGAAGTTTATATTAATATGTATACCCAATGAATTTTCTACTATTATATCATTTTTCAAATCAGGCCCAGAATATCTCTAAATATTCAAAATAACTAGAAAATCGCATGGCTCAGTCCTCTTCCAACTTGCTCAATGAATAGGAAAGTACTCCATGGATGGCCCTACCAGTTCTATTTGCAACTGCAACAAATTCTTCTGAAGATTTGTGATCTGTGCAGATCTGTGCAGTCCTTGCTGTTCTCTGAACTTTTGTAAGATGTTTCTTACAAAAAAACATCTAGCACTGATGATGCTCCCTAATTTTGGTAATGAAACATCTGCAAAAACCCCACCAAATTCACAGAGCACCAAGGTTCCCTCATTTAAACTCTGAGTTACACATATTGTCCTTTATTGATCTATAAAATCCCACAAATCCACAGAGCCCTGCACTGTGAGGATTTTTTGACTCATCCCTTTCACTGAATGCCTAAACGTCAGGGTTTTTATTTTAACATCAACAGCAGATCCTTAATAACAGCTTCTTAACTAAAACACCCTTAATTTCCAATTTATATAATATATTTTAAATAAATGAATAATATGTACATGTACTTCCTTTTCACACAACAAAAATAAGACATTTATTTGCAAATATAAACAATAATAATTTAACAGCAATTAAAGACTTTGGCAATTATAGCACAAAATGAGTACAAATAAATAGGAAACATGAAATACCGTAAGAACAAATACTGTAATAGAAAACAAAGAACAAATGAAATACTCTAGCAATCATAGTACAAATAAATAGGCAACATACCACACCACATAAACAACCAACCAATTTGGAACTTTTGTGGAGCTCATAGAGAGAGAAAAATGGAGACCAAAAAGGATATAAGTAATAGAAATGCTGCCTAAAATGCAATGCATATCTTAAATGAAGGGAAATGCCTTATGGAAATGTGAGTAGGTGTTCAGAAATGTTCATATTTAGAGAAATGTATACAACAATTTATACAAACAGCAGTAGCCTTTTAACATCATATTTTAAGAGCCTGCCACTATATTTAAATGTCTACAATGGTGGATTCACTTGAACTTAAAGATTCTCTCTCTCATCCCAATTTATAGTAGTTTCATTTCAATCCACACAGCTGAATCCATGAATGGTGGACTGAAGAAGGAATTGGGTATGTCTAGTTCAAGGAAAAGAAGGACTAGCGCAGAGGTGGTATTCAGTTGGTTCGGACCAGTTCTGGCGTACCGGTAGCAGAAACTTTGACTGGTTCGGAGAACTGGTAAATACTACCTCTGGCTGCCCCCACCCCACCCCTGCTCATACCTTTCCTATGTTTCCTTGTTCTTTAGCGCAGCTGATTCACGTGGCAGAGTCGATTGTCGCACCACAGCTGAGCTAAAAAACAGCACAGCTCATCAGCGTTGATAGAGGTCAGTCTTGGAGCGCATGTGTGAAGCGTGTGTTAGGCGCACCTACACAGCTCACCAGCATTGATACAGGGGGTGGTCTTTGACCCCTGCACATGAATGTACAAAGCATGCATGAAACGGTAGAAAAACGTTTTGAAAACCACCCCTGGACTAGTGGTGTCATTATAGCAGTGTTTCAATATCTAAGGGACTGCCCCAAAGAAGAGGGACTCAAGCTATTCTCCAAAGCACCTGAGGGCAGCACAAGAAGCAATGGGTGGAAACTAATCAAGGAGAGAATCAACTTAGAACTAAGGAGAAATTTCCTGAGTTAGAACAATTAACCAGTGGAACTGCTTGCTTCTAGAAGTTGTGGGTACTCCAACACTGGAGGTTTTTAAGAAGAAATTGGACAACCATTTGTCTGAAAAGGTATAGCATTTCCTGCTTGAGCAGGGAGTTGGACTAGAAGACCTCCATGGTCCCTCCCAATTCTGTTATTCTGTTAAAAAGAGTAGGAAGAATTTAAGGATATACAACTTGTGGTCAAAATTCCAATCTTGTCTTTTACATGCTTTAACCTTCATGTGTTTTTAAAGAACATCTTAATTAATCAATCACTCAATCGGTAATTTTACTAAGACAATTAATCAGCTTGCGAGTGAATAAAATGGAGTTTAGCGAATAGGTACTGAACTGAAAGGCTATTATCACAAGTACAGAGGTGACATATTCAGGTTACATTATTTCTTTATTTTGTGGAAAAGGTACAATACCACAACTGTTAAAACTGAGGGAATCCTGACAAAGTTCAAATAATTACTAATTTTTCTCCTCTTGTTCAGAGCAACCATTAAAAAAAAAAGGTTTGATTCAATGAATTCAGGCTACACATGTCCTTAAAGTTAAGTTAGGATGATGAAAAAAAAATATTGTTATTACCTTTAAAATGCTTATGTAATCATTGTATTGGCCTCCTAGGTTCATATGGCAAAGACTACCACTCAGTCTTTTACAATATAGGAAATGGTTCAAATTTTTCTCTTAAGAATGTGATCTCTGAATATCGAATCATAAAAAATGATTTATTAGATATGGTTGCTTCACTCTTAATCATGCAAGATGCAAGTACATGCAAGTAGAATAGAAGATGGGTAAATAGTTATTTGCGTAAATAACATCTGTAATTTGCAACTGACACATGGTGTCAGTATGGTGTTTAGAACACATTGTTCTTGGGCAAGCATTGGATAAAACCTGATATGCAGCCCTATTTTTAGAATAGTGTATAATAATAAAATAATAACACAAAGACCCTGATGGAACACTCTTTGAGCAGTGAGAACTTCAAGCCTCCTGAAATGCGTTCATGAAAGTTATGGTTCCATGGTCTTTGAAAGTAGAATATACTCTCTGACTATCAGGAGGTAGGTTGCTCTAAAAGCAGGGGCTGTTTGTGAGAACTTTCAGGCACAGAGGCTCCTATAGATGGCATTTCATCATATTTTTCTCTCATGCTAGATATCACCAAGGAAACAGTTTCAGAGAACATAGTCTTGGAGATATCCAGACCCTGAGACATTGGGCCTTTACGGGTGATAACCAGTAACTTGAATTACATCCAGAAGTTAAGTGCAGTCAGTGCAGCTCCTGCAGTAGTTTTGTTACATGGATGAACCTCAGTACACCCATCACCAGTTGACCATCCCAGATGGTCAGGGAGTTCCAAATAGAATAAATTGCAATATCATCTCAGTCACAAGATGACAAGGGGTTATTTTTGTATAGGCCATTCAGTTGAAACATTTCTACAACTACTGTAAATCTGCAATGCTCATTAATGTTTATGAGGCTACAAAGGACATACTTTTTTCTCGTATCCATATCCTGCTTTTAAAATATATATTAGCAATATGCAAGCAGGACTCCCAGGAGCATATGTCAATTCACTGATTGTAAATATATACTGAACAATGCACCTAAATATATTTCTTATAACCTTGGGAAGAGATGATTTTATTCCTTTAAATATTTTAGATTAAGCATCTAAAATACCTGTTGAATGGAGACTACACAAAATATATGGTTGCCATCAAAACTATCAATTACACTCTACTTTGTGCATGGCATCTTGGATTTTGATCATGGGTGTCAAACTTGCCACACCACATTGCCATCATGTGACATTTCATGACATTTCCCCAGTCGCAGAGCTGGAGTGGGCGGGGTTGCACATGATGCATCCAGCCCGCCAGTTTGACACTCCTGATTTAGATCATAGATATTATATACAGGAACTAAAACCTAGGGGATGGTTCTTCAGAAAGTACAATGTAATGGATTATTGACAAACAGTTAAAATCTGGCCATTTCTAACAACTTTTCTAAACTCCAAAAGATCTTAGCTGTTCTGACCCAGGCTTCCTGAGACCGTAATTAATCACATGCTTAGTCCAAACAACCCTCATGTTTATGTTCATTCCCAGCCTGTAATGAGTCCCAAACAGTCTTTAGAGATAAGTACCCACCTTTATCTCCTTTGAATTGCTGCCAACAATTAAAGTGCCAAATTAACTGTAAAAAGCCAAACTGAGTACAAGGTCCACACAGAGCTTCAAGGTTTAATCCTAACAGAGCGAACAAAATTTCTTTCTGCAAAGGGTCCTGTTCCTTTGCTCCTCCTTTATGTCTTATGGGAGGGTCAATCATCTGCAAGCATTACTCTCAAGTTGCGCCTTTTGTCTTAACTGTTCGTGCCTTCTGGCAGCTCTGCGCACACGTGCACTGGGAACAGGCTCCCCTTGTTCCTCTGCCTCGCTGCTGTCAGATTCTGGAGGCTCTAGAGTCAGCACATAATTCCCAGATGGCCCTGGCCCCATCTCTGTATTGGATGCAGGACCCTCATCCAAGTCATTCCCAGACTCCCAGACTGGCCCATGTTCCTCACCATTGTCTGACTCTGCTGCTGTCTCCACAGGCTGCCGGTGGACTACAACACTAGCAAGGGTTGTATGTTGAAAGGAAAGGTTAAAGATTATTATTTATATCTATTAGTTTTAATTAAAATATATCCTTTTTATTTTTTTAAAATATACTACTATATCATAAGGACCCCAGCAGAAAAGCTGCTGTTCCATTACCATCTTACCTTTGCCAAATATACAACCCTTTCCTATAGTTGAATGATGCTTGTTTTTAAGTATATATGTTTCACATCAGGTCAGAGGAAGCAAATTCAATGTATTCTTGTAATCACAAAGGTGTTGATATAAGGTAAGTGGTTTTAAATGCAGAACAGTTCATACTTGTATTTCATTTTAAGAAGAGCTGGCACAGCCCCGACTGATATGGTAAATCAAAACAATCATGCATATATTTTTTTTAACAAGGAACAGTATGGAAAGAGGAAAAACAGACTGTATGCTTTAAAACTGAAATAACACAGCTGACTATTTATCCTCTTAAATAGTCCACTTTGCATTTCTTCTGTCTCTTTTTTAAAAAAAAGAAACTTCATGTTTGTTTTAAATGTCTGTAAGCTGTTTTTAAAAGTGATAGAGTGCTCAAGGCAGTTTACCAATATCTCTAAAATATGTGAACATTTTAAGGTAAAACAGCAGCTTGAAATACAAAGCAGCCTGTTTCTCTGTTGTGTGATTAAAACACGCATATAGAAATTATTCATATATTCCTGCTGATTTCACTGAATACATGCATTCTTCCTCACACTTGCATTTCTTGAAAACAAATTCCACTAACATCAGAACTTTCTACCTATCTCATAATAATTAATTATTTCATTACTGTGGGTACTTCTTCTCAATACACTTCTGTTTCTGCATGCATTTTTGCCTTACAAAGTATGGGGGGGAGATGGTCTTCAATTTCAAATCTTGAGCAGACATGAAAATAATTAGGGGATGTCCTGTTCAAATGTGAACCAAATAAATCCCTTCCTCGTTGCTACTCCAGGTATAAAACAACTTTCCTTAATTGGTGGCTCCTGGACATGATGATTTTCATTTGTTTGGGGATAATGTGCTACACTTTCTCCTCTATACCTTAGACTTGACTTCTGCACTAGATGAGTAACCACTACTGAGTGTCCGCCTTTCAGGATATGGATATATTAGACCAGACATATAGAGCTATTTTGGTTACAGTTGCGTGTTTATCCTAACAGCTAATTTGGCTTTCTGCCTTGGCTTTACAGAGCAAAATACAAAGACTTTATTGTTAATTGTTTGATTTCCCTCAGGGGGAATGATGTGTTAGGAACTTGTTATGTCTCAAAAACAGTTTTTTTTTTTTTAACTGAAATCTTTTCCTTCTTCCTTTATTTCATTCTATGTCTTTATTCCGTCTCTTCTCCTATTTCATAATATGAAAATCATATTGTTGTGTGCTTTCTTCTACTTTCTTTCTTTTTGGCAATCTGACTAGATTGCACACAGAATAGTAAATTGGAAATATGAAGATAGTGAAAAGTCACCGCCACAATGTGCATATCAGTTGTAGACCTTCTGTAATGCCTTTACAGAATGATTGCAAAGCCAGCTCATAACACATTAGCTGTTTCTATCCCAGGCTGTGTTTGTACAATTTCTGCAGCCTCCCACTTCAAAGCCTAAATGAATTCTTTGTTAGCAGACTATAAAGTCAGACAAATCATTTCATTAGCTGGCCCTTCCGTTGATGTGTCACTGTCCTTCTGAATGTGGGCTCTTAATTACGGCCTTGCTTTTTTGGAGCCAGGAAATGTTGGGGCTTCACCCATTTGGACAGCTAATAGTGGACTAAAAGTGGAAACCATTCATAATCTTTTTACTTTGAAAACCTTTCACATAGCACAGGCCTAAATGTCACGCAAATTCTCTCTAACTTTGAAATTTAGTAATGTTTTTGGCTTTCCATGAAAGACACAATAAAAATCACAGTCACAGACATTCAAAGTCATAGTCATCCAACATTTGGAAAATATTCAACATGCTATCATTCTTTAATGGATTTTAAAGCAGTTGCATTTTCTTGGAAACACTATGGAAAACTGACATCTATATATACAGTGTAACATCTGCCTCTTTATGACCTCTGTGTAATTGCTATGGATATTTAAAATGTTCAAAGGTGGCGACGTATAACTAGCAAGGTGAGGCTCTCGCTTCGATGGTCATTTGATCACGAGTGGGTCCCTACCGTTTCCCTTCCTGATTAAAATAAATAGTTGATTGTGGGAAGATTTGCTCTTCATCTCCGATCAAAAGAGACTCTGTTAGGTCACCACCTGCATCCGTTATTGGCAAAAATCACCCGATCCTGTGACTGAGGACCGGTTTCAAGAGCACTGCCATCGTTGTGGCCACCCTGAAGCACCACTTGTGCCAGGGAACACTGGAGCTACTGTTTCCTTCAAAATGCTGTAGCCCAGAGTCCGTTGGAGCCTTTCCCACCTATAAAAACCTATAAAACCATCGCCTGCACCGGAGATCCTGAGGAGCCGAAGCTCCTAATTTCTAAAGCAGCACTGTAGCCCTAAACCCGTTGGAGCCTCAACCAACGGCAGAGCTCCAACTGCTGAACTTCCAACAGCTGAGACCCTGATCCTGGAGTGCTAACCTTCCAATAAAACTGCTGCACAAACTGCCGCCTACATCATCGATCATCTGCAATCGTCAAATCCCACATCGGAGGTCCTGATCTCAGAGCGCAGCCCTGCTAATTCACGCAGAGCCTAATTTCTAAGACCAAAGACAAGGGGATCCGTGAGAAGACAGACCTAATCCCTAAGATAGCTAGCTGATGATCTGAAGTAATAAGTGAAGATTAACCTTCTGCCAAAAGACGTACATAGTTACCTTCAGCATAATATATGCCCGAAGATAAGAAGATCCGTGTGAAGACAGATCTGGTTCCCAAAAATCACTAACTGAAGATCTGAAGGAACAAGTAAAGAGTAACCTTCTGCCAAAGGACTTTCATCTATACTTCCAACCTAATATATGCCCTCTTCCTATACCCCTCAGGACCATCCAAACTAAATCTTCTCTTCTTCCTCCCATTATTCTCTTCCTGCCTTAGTTTTTCCCAATATAACTCTGTTTAATTGATTAACTGATCTTACTAAATGATTAATTAATTTTTACAATTATTTATCATTAGTGAGTAATATATTATTATAGATTATCACAGACTAGTGGTTATTGATTAGTTTGGTTAACTATTTTGAATATTAGTATGATTAGTATGTTTAGTGCAAATTAATGATTAGGGCAATTAATTGACTACTGTGTTTATTGATTAGTGTAATTGATTATTAGGGTGGTTATTGATTAGTTAAATTAATTGACTAGTGTGATTAGTATAATAGACTGTTTGGCAAGATATTACTTTATTGATTATCACAATACTTTGTTTGATCGAACAACCTAATCAACAAACCATCTCAACAAACCCACCATGCCAGGAAAACAATCCAATGTCAAACCTCAACCTAAAAAGAAAGAAACCCCTACTAAAGAACCACAAGACTCTTGCTCTTGCCTTATTTGTAAGGAATCTTTAAAGGAGAATGAAGATTACATCAAATGTTCTCTTTGTAACAACTATGCTCACCATATTTGCTTAGGATTACCCAAGCAAATGGCTCTATTCCCAAAAACATCTGCCAATGTTTTTCCATATTTCTGTCCGCCATGCAGACCCAAACTAGAAAAATCTAAATCTAAATCTAAAAAAGATCCAAATTATACAAGAGCTTGCTCTTTCCAAGACTATCATCTGTGAACTGTCCTTAAAAATCTCAGTCTGCTTCTTACTTTGCTATAGTGCCCCTGACTATGATATAATTCATGCAAACAAGCTAACTTCACTACTGACATGGGCTGCCTCCTGCCCACACCCTCTCATTTTTTTTGGTGACCTCAACTTACCTCTTATAAACTGGACACTAAATGAATGTACATCTGAACCCATTCAAACAACCCTGTACAATGCCGTTACCACACTAGGACTGGAACAACTAGTAACCAACAATACTAGACTTAACAACTGCCTCAATCTCATCTTCTGCAAGAGTTTGAATTCAATTTATGGAATACAAATTGATGAACCCTTTTCCAACAGTGACCACAGCATGATTGATTTTTGTTTCAACATATGTCCTCACAAAAATCACCATAACGACAGGATATCCAATTATAACATAGGCAACTATGATCTTATATACAATGATCTCTCATCTCTTGATTGGCAAATTCTATTCACTGGATGCAATACTGTTGAAGACTATTACAACATATTTTTACTTGAAGTCAAAAGAGTCATCAACCTATATGTACCAATAACAACTCCCAAAACCAAAAAAAAAAAATTAAAAAATTACCCATAACAATAAGGAAGCTCCAATCCAAAAAGAAATCCCTTTGGCGGAAAAAACAAATCTGATCACGTTGCCAACTTTAAAAGCCAATACAAAAATTTATGCCACCAGATAAAGACTGAATGTACCAATTATCACACTAAACAAGAGGAAAATCTTCTATGCACCAATTCTACCCGCGCTTTCTACAATTCTGTAAACAACAAACTAAAAGACTCAAGGTCCATCCGACCCCTAAAAGAACCAAATGGTAAAGACTGCAACTATGACACCATTAAAGCCAATCTCTTTAACACATTCTTTGGCTCAGTATTTGTAAACAGCAATGGATCATGCCCAGTATTTCCTAGTCGAACCACAGACAACTACAGTGATCTAATACATGTCAATTTTGTAGAAGACAATGTTGAAAAAGCATTACGCAATCAAAAACCATCTTTATCTATTGGACTGGATGGAGTTTGTGCCTACTTCTTAAAAAAGCTATCCACTGCCATAGCTGAACTTTTAAGCATAATCTTTGAAAAATCTTTCAGGACCAGCTCCTTGAAAAATCTATGGTCACAACCCACAGTCATTCCCATTTTCAAAAAGGGAGACCCCAGCCTGGTTGAAAATTACAGACCAATCTCTTTATGCTGCGTCACCTGTAAAGTCATGGAATCAATTATTAACCAATCCATTAACCTCCACTTAGAGACAAACAACCTACTCTCGAATAAACAATTTGGTTTCAGAAGGAAACTGTCCTGTAACCTGCAACGCTTGCACTGTAAAAACATATGGACTACACAACTTGATCAGGGCAAAGCAATTGACGCAATTTACATAGACTTCTGTAAAGCCTTTGATTCAGTGGTACACGACAAACTACTCCTAAAACTCCTAAAACTAAAGTCTTATGGTATCTCTGGATATCTGCATAACTGGATAGAAGCATTCCTGTCAAACAGGCAACAAATGGTCAAAATTGGGAGCATCCTATCAAATCCTGTACCTGTCAACAGTGGTGTCCCCCAAGGCAGTGTTCTAGGCCCAACTCTCTTCATACTCTATATTAATGACCTCTGTGATTCTATTAAGAGCAACTGCATTCTTTTCGTTGATGATGTAAAGCTATTCAACACCACTGACAATGCTGCTACCCTTCAAAAAGACCTCAACTATGTGTCAGAATGGTCAAACAAATGGCAACTTCAAATCTCAACAAATAAATGCTCTGTCTTACATATTGGCAAAAAAAATCAGAAAATAAAATACAAGCTGAATAGTCAAGACCTTGTTGATGATCCAAACTCTGTCAAGGACCTTGGAGTACTCAAATGACCTAAGTGCTAGAGACCACTGTAACTACATAGCCAAAAAGGCATTAAGAGTTGCTAATCAAATCCTGTGTAGCTTTTTCTCCAGTAATATCACTCTACTAACTAGAGCATATAAAACATTTGCTAGACCAATACTTGAATACAGCTCATCAGTCTGGAACCCTCATTACATATCTGATATTAATAGAATTGAGAAAGTCCAGAAATATTTTACGAGAAGAATCCTCCACTTCTCTACTCATAGCAGAATACCTTATGCCATCAGACTTGAAATTTTAGACCTAGACAACCTAGAACTACGCCGCCTTCAGTTTGATCTAAGTATAGTATATAAAATTATATATTGCAATGTCCTACCTATCAATGAATACTTCAGCTTCAACCAAAACTATACAAGAGCACAAAATAGATACAAACTAAAGATAAACTACACAAAACTTGATTGCAGGAAATATGACTTCAGCAACAGAGTAGTCAATGTCTGGAATACTCTACCCGACTCTGTGGTTTCTTCCCCAAACCCCCAAACCTTCAACATTAGACTGTCTACTATTGACCTCACCCTTTTCCTAAGAGGTCTGTAGGGGACGTGCATAAGCGCACCAAAATGTGCCTGCTGATCAGACCTGTCCTATTGTTTCTTTTTTTTCTCTTATTCGTATCCATTTCATGTATTTATAACCATGTTTATACTTATACCTGTTATCTAATAATCGTTTGACAAAATAAATAAACAAACAAACAAACAAATAAATAAATAAATAAATAAAATGTACATTGGAGTCTACATACATTTGTAAGTCATTAAATTTATTAAGTTGACTTATTATACCAAAGGATGCTGGTAGGTAGAGCCAGAATTTTTTTCCCTTATTTTCTTCCCTCAAAACTAAGCCCGACCACCTAGTTTCATACCGAAGCATGGATATCAAGCTAGTACCTAAATAAAATAATTAGACTGCAATGGAATTTTTATTTACTGGGTTTTAATTTGCTGTTTTTAAATTTTGAATTTTGGCTTTCATATCTGTTAATAGTCTTGTCTAATGAATCTTTGATATGCAAAAAATTGCACTCTACTTTGTAAGCCTTTGGTACAGTGGATTTAAATGGATTTGGGTTTATTTTTCCTAATCGTCAACATTTTGTTAATATAATAAACCAAAAATTGTATCTTTTTAAGAAATATAAATTCCAGTAATCTTCATTAAAATATAAATAAATCTTTGAATCCAGTTCCACACTCAAAGAATGCATTAGTGAAATTTTCTTGGCAACAATTGACAAGTGATTTGCCACTATTATCACTCCAATTTTTTCCCTACAACTTAGATAAGCCAGTAACCCAGAAATTCTCACATACACTCTTCATCTAAGTACAGACACAACCAATCCCGCTTAATGTCTAAGATGAGCTAAGGTAAGGTAGAAAGAATGATAGAATAACAGAGTTAGAAGGGACTTTGGAGGTCTTCTAGTCCAACCCCCTGCTCAAGCATTCCAGACAAGTGGCTGTCCAATCTCTTCTTGAAAGCCTCCAGTGATGTCTACAGCTACAGCTTCTGAAGGCAAGCTGTTCCACTGATTAATTGTTCTCACTGTTAGGACATTTATCCTTAGTTCTAGGTTGGATCTCTCCTTGATTAGTTTCCAGCCATTGTTTCTTGTCCTGTTCTCAGGTTTGGGATTTTTTAAAAAAAACATACAAACATTGCCATAGGGGGTCTACTATCTTCTACCTACTACCTACTATTTACTGATTTGTATCATTATACTGTAAATTTCAAAGCATTAACAAACAGTAGGTTTTGTCTGATTTTGTTCTTTACGATATCACCTTATAAACATCTTCAATTTCATTTTTTTTAAAAAAGAAAGATTGTCTTGAGGATAAAGCACTCACAATGTCCAATATGGTAGGCAAGCTGCAACCCCAGAACAGTTCATAAAATATCCAATATAACTGATGAAAATCTGCAGTTGGTTTCACAGTGTGAAGTAAAAGGAAAGCAGGCGTGTGGGCAGGAAAGTACTTTCCACTTTTCAGAATATAAAACCCCAGTGTTTCTCTGCTTGTAACATGGGCTGCTGGTTTTGTATCATTACTTCACTCAGAGTGAGAACATTTTCCTGAGCTGAATGTGTGCTTTGGAGCCATCAAAAAGTTATCCAGCCTCTGGATTATAACAGCGAAACAATCCATACCCCAACCCTCATCAGTCTGTTTTCTTTCCATATCAACAAAAACGATTGATGGAGAACAGGGCAAAATAAGAATATTAGAGCTGAGAGGGTGATCTGGACACATATATTTTCTGCCAGGTTTGCTTTTCATGCAGATTTTTACATGGCTAAGAAGGTGCATTTAACTTTAAAGGTCAGGCTGCAATTTTTGCTCCACCTTATCCTGTTGAATGCGCATGCAGATTTTATTTTTGTGCATGACAATTTTATCATTTTGTTAAAATTGCAAGTCTTTAAAAATGACAGTCCAACTTTTTTTTTTAACCTACTTTGGTAGCTGTTCATCTCCACGCTACCAGGAAATAAGAAAAATAGATTGCAGTGTTAACATGGTTTTATAGACAATACTGAGTAAGAATTCTGTTCCTTGTGAAAAAAATCCAAACTTTATTCCAAAATTAAAAAGTAATGCAATCCAATATAATATCTAATCATAGCTTGTATGTTTTGTAGAATGAGAGGATAAAAATATAAATAAATGAGTTGTTTTTCAAATAAAAGCTAACTCACTAAACTTCTGTTAGTTTTTATTTGAAGTCTGCATGCCCATTAAACATGGATAAGACGAAGCTAACATTGCACTCTGCTCTTTAAAGTTAATGCACCTTCTTAGCCATGTAAAAAATTGTATGAGAAGGAAACCAATATACTGTAGTGATTAAGATATTGAACTGCTGAGGGAGATCCCAGTCCAAGTTCATCCTTAGGCTTGGAAGCTCACTAGATGTCTTCAAACTCTGACATTCTCAGCCCAGCCCACCTCAAGTTAGTTATAGCAATAACGTTTAGACTTATATAACACTTCACAGTGCTTCACAGCCCTCTCTAAGGGGTTTACAGAGTTAGCATATTGCTCCCAACAATCTGGGTTCTCATTTTACTGACCAGAAGGATGGAAGGCTGAGTCAACCTTGAACCGAAACTGCCGAACTGCTGGCAATCAGCAGTCAGCAGAATTAGCCTGCAATACTACATTCTAACCACTAGCTGGATATAGGAGTATTTTATATATGCCACCTTAAATTTCTAAACAAATAGAAAGTTATGATTCTAATTAACTCATTAAAATCTATTCTGCCAAGCAAATCTTTCACTCTTACATGGAATTATAATACCATTATAAAAAGACAAAATGCTTCAGTACCACTCAGGACTCTTAAAACCATCATGATAAATAAAATAAGTGCTTATGCTTTAAAACTAAGAAAAATGTTCACAAAATAAATTTCAGTAATTGTCCACTTTTGATTTTGAAAATCTATTTTATCCACATATTGGATTGGTGCAAACAACAAGGGGATATCTAAAGGAAACTGACAATAGTCTGAAAGTTCAAAACCTTGATCAATTTTGTTAAATTCGTGGCCAATTTGAGGCTGACTTTGTCAAACATCAATCATTTTCAAATCAAAGTAGTTCTTGATCTAATCTCTAGTATCCTTTGGCCCCTTTAAGCATCGGTGTTGATGTTCTTTAAGCCTGCTGTGTTGGGATTAAGCTACACCAACCATTCCAAATCATGTTATTGAGTAACATCCCATTAATCTCCATTTTTAGACTGCATTTGTCCCCCAGAGGTTGTTTAAGCAATGTGGTCTTTCTGGTTTGACCATAAGTGCAATTATTTTCCATCTAACTGTGCTTTGAGAAAGGATGAACAGCAGGCTCACACATTTGACATGCTCTATTATGCCTTTCAAGCATTAAGGACAAGCTGTGCATTTTGCCCTGCATGCCCTGTTCTCCAGTCCATCCATTTCAGTTTCATGCCTTCAAAGTTAAGAGCATTAGGCTTTGCAGGAATCTGATAAAGCAGATCAGCACAATTCATGACCTATCTAGTCATATAGAACCCAAAGCATGTTAGGGCCTATCAGATGCTTTGACATAATTTCTCTAATTTTGTATTTACACATTAGGATAAAGTGGGGGAAAGAGAAATGTGTGGTGGGCTGCAATACATCATAATGAAATTGTATTGATGCAGAGAGAGGCGGGGGGAGAGAGGGGGAGAGAGATTTGGAGATTTTTCCCAGGGGTGGTATTCAATTTTTTTAACAACCGGTTCTGTGGGCATGGCTTAGTTGGTGGACGTGGCTTGGTGGTCATGTGACTGGGTGGACATGGTTTGGTGGTCCTGTTATTGGCTGGGTGTGGCCAACTCAATATCACTCACATCGAGGCACGCATCTCCTCTCCTGGCCTCTCATGACTGTGGGGATGCTGCAACAGTCGTAAGTGTGAAAAATGGTCATGTCACTTTTTCCAGTGCCATTGTAACTTTGAATGGTCACTCCACATAAGCAAAGTACCAGCAAAGTAGGGGGAAAAAACCCAGAGACATTCCTGAGACAGGAAGTCTAGTCCTGCCAAGAATGTAATAAGGGTTAACGGAGAGGCAGTTTCTGTAAGCAACTCCAGAATGTTTCCTTCCTGCCTTCCTTACAGGATTAGGCCAGTAATTTCTTCTAACAACCGGTTCTCTGAACTGTTTAGAATGTTAACAACCGGTTCTAGCGAATAGGTACGAACTGGTAGAATCCCATCCCTGGTTTTTCCCAAACTTTTTTAAAGGAATGGGAATTACAAACATTCATAGATTACTAATAACATACTTATGATAGTAACCAGGACTATCACCAGCAACACCCATACTCAAACAAGTGAAGGTGTTGTTGTCAGTATTCTGGATGTTCTAGCTTTTCCTTCCCAGTGAATTTGATATCAGATATGTTCATTGTCCATATGAGTTTGTTGACAGTAATATTTCAGCTACTACTGTACTATCACATCAAATAAGGCTTTTGAGACAGTCTCTTCAAGTCCAATTCCTATAACTGTAGTAACAATCAAGTTCTGAATTCTGACTCTAGATTCTATATACCAAAATTTCTCAGAGGTCAACCCAAAAACTCCCCTAAATTCTGCACAATCCCAAAATATTCTGCAGGTTTACACAGCAATAGGCTTTTTCTTCCGGTTTCCTAAAAGACAATCTTATTTCTGTGAACTTACAGTGTAGAAGGATGACTGGGTACGTTTAAGATCACCCATCTTATCTTTCTTCTCTCTCTCTCTCTCTCTCTCTTTCTCTCTCTCTCTCTCCCTCCCTCCCCCCCTCTTTCTTTCTTTCTCTCTCTCTCTCTCCTATCACCTATAATCTAGTTAGCTATCTATCCAACTATCTAATCTTCTCCCTGCTCCAACGGAGGCATAAAAAATGCCTCCAGAAGGCTCAGACCTATCACAACATGCAATGAAAAACAATTCCGGGAAGCAGGCTTTCTCTGTAGCAACTCCCATTCTGTAGAACAGCTTACACCCTACCACCTCCAATTTGTAAATCATAAACTATAATTATATACTGCACCTGTTTAATTATAAGGGTTGGTTGCACCATTTGTTGGTCAATGGACATGGATTGAAAATCCATAAGCAAACAATGTAGGAACGTAACTTCTTAGTATGGCTTTTTTTCTTACAATGGGCAGGTTTGCCCAATTTCAGTCACATTAACTGATAATTAAAATGTCTCCAACAGTAAGGGAACAAAATAAATAAATAAAACAATGGTTCATTTCTGGGACAACCCATACTCAGATTTTGCTTGCCTATCCCAGCTCTCTTCTCATTAACTTTCTAAATATTCCCTGCCTATTCATTTTAATTAGCTTTTTGATCCATTAAATTAAAGGAAGGGATAGCATTCTCTTTTATAACTTTTTAAAGTTACTTGCAATCAACTATGGGAGAGAGAGAGAGAGAGAGAGATTTCACTAGAATTAGAATTCTTCTAATTCTACTCTTTGTTCATTAGTCATAAAGTCCCAAATACTTTTGACGTCAGAAGAATTGGCAGATATGGAAAAGGAGAAGTGTTGTCTGTGAATTAAATAGACGGTATTTATTCCCTAAACTGAATTAAAATGTGAGCCAGAGGAGAATGTCAGAATACATTTCCCTTGTATTAAAGTGTGCAATACGAATCACCCGAGCATTGAACAATCTTTTTCTCTCTCTCCAACTTTGCGTTAAGGTAGAAACAATTTTATGAGGATATGGAGTAGCATCTTGCTTAAAATCCCTGGTAATATAGTTATTAGTAGGAGGCTGAAAGTTAACAATGTTATTTTCTGGCCACAAGATTTGAGTTTTTTGGGGGGGAGCAAGCAAAAATATGGATTATAGAAAAAATAACAGTCATAATATCTTCCAAGTTATTAAATAGACAAAGGAAGTTACTTAAGCTGACATTTAAATTTCTTTGCTAATAAGTTACATCCACTAATTCCGCAATAGATAAACATGCATACACACACTCATGTACCCTTGTACTAGCAGCTTCAACATCAAAGAATTATCATAAATATCCATACTTTTGTAAAAGCAATGATTGTCATTGTTTCCATTGACATGTTTTTTATTTGAACTTTCTGAATCTCTGCCCATGTCTACAAGCAGGAATCTTATCTATGAAAATATTTGTTTTTATTATTACAAGAAGGAAATTCATAGAAAGAAAAAGATTTACACTGAGCAGTGCAATGGAATGACACAAAAAGAATCAACAACTGATTGCTGCTAGTTTTTTGTCTATCCAAATTTTGTCTGTCAAAAAGTCTAAAGTAAAGGCAAAAAATATGAAATAAAATGGATACCCTCTCCTTGTGCTTTTGCTTTTTTAAATATTTTGGAGACATTGTTACATTAGTTGAAATCTTTACTGTTTGGCATTAAAGCATGATCTTAAAACTGCTAACAAGAAAGCCACTCCAGTGTGTCAAAGGAAATGTATATTTTCCCTTTGTGCTTTGTTTCTTTTTAAATAAAAGCATCCATTTTCTTTTTTAACATTTTTGGGTCTAAAAATCACAGAGGTAATACAAGTCACTTGAATTTCTCATTCAGTTTAAAATAGAAGAATGAGAGTATATACTAGATAAATTACATTAATATACAACAGAGTCTTTTGGTTATATTTCTATTCTGAACAAACTTGTGACATGTTCTCTGGAGTTACAACTTTCTGTACTGTATTCATTTTTGAGTTAATGTGGGATGTAAGTTAACAAAAAATTCAAAAGCTGTAGACCAGGGGTGTCCAACCTTTCACCTTCCCTGGGCCACATTAGAAGATGAAAATTTGGTTTGGGCCACACAATTAAATTAAATTAAATCAAATCAAATTAAATTAAATTAAATTAAATTAAAAATTAAATTAAATTAAATTAAATTAAATTAAATTAAAATTAAATTAAATTAAATTAAATTAAATTAAATTAAATTAAATTAAATTAAATTAAATTAAATTAAATTAAATTAAATAAATAATAAAATAAAATAAAATAAAATAAAATAAAATAAAATTATTGTTTATTATTAATTATTAATTATTTATTAAAAATTATTTATTTTTTATTTTATAATTTTCCGGCCAAATTTTGCGGGGTGGGGGGAGGGGGAAAAAGCTCGCCACCTCGCGCCTACCTCTCCTCCTGCAAATTATTTATTTTTATTAATTTTCTGGCCAAATTTTGCGGGGTGGGGGCAGGGGGGGAGAAAGCTTGCCCGCCTTACGCCTACCTCTCCTCCTGCAAACGCAGCAGCGGCGGCAGCGGTGGCGGGGGCAGAAGCAGCAGTGGCGGCGGCGAGGGCAGAAGCAGCAGCAGTGGCGGCGGCAACAGCAGGAGGTGGCGGGGCGGGACTTTTGGGCTGCGGCTGCCCGCCTTTTCTGTTGCTCACCTCGCCCCGCCTCGCGCCTGCCTCTCCTCCTGCTCCTCGCTGGATCTTTCATGAAGGTTGGGGTGGGCGTTGGGCCGCATTACGAGGCGACCTGGGCCGCATGCGGCCCGTGGGCTGCGGGTTGGACAAGCCTGCTGTAGACCATGGCAATCACATGTTTAACTGTGGCTAAGTACAAAACAGCTGTGGCTAATAACATTAATATCTTGGCATTGTGTTAGACCACAAACATGTTGATTGTAAAAAAAAAAAAAATGAAAGCAAAAGGAAACAAAAACAAATCTACAGGACACAGATCTTGCTTGTTTGGGTAACTGTAAGTCTGCCATAAAATCAGGCTGGTATAATTGTTAAGGCAGGGGTCTCGAAATCACAGCCTGCAGGCCAGATGCATCACATGCTGGCCACCCCCACCCTCATTTTAGCAAAGGGGGGGGGGAGTCGTGATATGTCACATGACAACAATGCAACAATGCGAGTTTGACACCCCTGTGTTAAGGCTAGAAAACAGGAGACCATGAGTTCCCACCTTGAGCACAAAGCTAACTGGGTAATGTTGGGCCAGTCCGTTTCTCTCAGCTGTAGGAAGGAGGCAATGACAAACCACTTCCAGAAACCCCTGCAAAAAACAACCCTGCAAGGTCTTTTACCAGGAAGTCTTCAAAAATTGGACACAATTGAATAGAAGCAAATTAAATATATACATATATAAAAAAGCTAAAAAAACAAATTGTTTACCTTGACATCCTAATCTAGTCATATCATATTTCGAATGCAGATAACCAAAGGATGGCAGTAAAGGTTTTTTTTTTTTCCTGTATTTCTTTATTTTCCCTAGTGGTAGCCTGGATCTTTGATCTCACTTATGAGATGTCTCTGCTATTTGCCCGTTATTGTTTCTGAATTCAGGATAAGTCTTCATAGTTTCAAGAAACGGGCTGCAGTCCATGCAGGTTTTATGCTGCAATAAATAATCAGCATAGAGATAATTAATTTTCCTTAATGTCAGAGTCAAATTGAACACTGTGCAATGTAAGTTATGTGTGCACATAGACAAATGTTATTACTGTTATATGTATATTGATAAGTGAACAAGAATAGGGAAATATTTACAAGTCTTTGAGTCCATTATT
Source organism: Notechis scutatus (assembly GCF_049901735.1). Lineage (NCBI taxonomy): Eukaryota > Metazoa > Chordata > Lepidosauria > Squamata > Elapidae > Notechis > Notechis scutatus. The sequence continues at coordinate 98,557,718 of NC_142013.1, read as the reverse complement.
TTTACTAGGATGTTAGGCCAACAAAAATAGCAATAGCAATAGCAGTTATATACTGACCTATAGTGCTGTTCTGACCTAGGTTTCCCCAACAGCACGAAAGCAAGTCCTCATCCCAATAAACCCCTTTTATTTAATTTACAGTGAATTCCTCTCCAGCAAAGTCCCAGTCTTTCAAGATAGTTCACAATTACAGACCTTTATCAGGCTTGGAGAGTGGCCAGGCTGATATCTTTCAGATGCCACAATACTTGGCAAGAATGCAGGAATGAACTAATTGTCTCCTGCAAAACCCCACTCCCCTTTCGCTCCTCTTTCATTCCTTATGGGAGCGGCCATTCACTGTCTACCTATGGCTTTACTCCCAAGTCAACCCTTGCTCCTTAGCTGTTCATTTCATCTGGCAACTCTGTGCATGTGCACACTGGGGACAGGCTCCAGCTGTTCTTCTGCCTCATTGATGTCTGACTCCGAAGGAAGCTGATAACTGTCAGACAGCCCTTTCCCCATCTCTGCCTCTGATGCAGAGCACTCGTCAGAGCCTTCCCCACTCCATGGACTGGCCCATGTTCATCCCCAACCTCCGAATCTGCTGCCAACTCCACTGGCCACTGATGGACCACAACAAATGCTTCACAGCAATCTCTGGGTCAACAATCTGTACCTTCATTTTACCAACCTCAGAAGGATGGAAGACTGAGTCAACCACGAGCCCCATCAGGATCAAACTCCAGGCTATGAGCAAAGTTTCCCTGCAATAGTATTGCACTGCACTACTGCATTCTAACCACTGCACCACTAACCACTGTCTTTAGAAAAAGTCCATTATTAGAGCATAATTTAGAGCAAGCCTATACTATTTGTAGAGGGGAAATGGCTATGTTGTTAAATTAAAAATTATCACAGGCCACAAAGAAATAACTGAGGTTCCAATCAACATCTAGTAAAGATGGTGGTGGGAGAGAGGGTAAGGTCTGGAGCCATTCATCAATATTTTGAGGCAGCAGCAATAAATTTATTAATTTTTAAAAATGATGGTGTGCTTCATAAGGCCGATTCCCAGTCTGCATGCAGTCTGTGGACCATATATTTAGAATTTGCTTGCTCCTTATATAAGCCTTTTTTCCCTTTACATTCCTATTTAGAAACATGCAATGATGTTTGGATTTTTGTTTTGTTTTCATTTAGTTTTGGTCAATAGTCCTTTAGTAGAGTTGAAAATGTTCAATGTTTCAAGTTTCCAAAATTAGATAATGATGGAAATAAAACCTAGTTCTTACTTAGTTTTTGTAATTGTTGGCTATCCATAGCTTCAAATCTGCATAAATTTTGAACAAGAAGCGATGCATAGTTTCAGCCTTTTTGCCTTTGAAGTGCTCCTGATTCAAGTTAAATTTGGTTCAACAAACTGAAACCAGATGTTACTGTTGTCATTGTTTTAAAAGTCAATTAAGACAAAATATCACTTGGTAAAACAAAACCATAAAAACCCAAAACAGTTGTAGTTTCATATCTTCTGTTTGCATGTGCACACAGGGTTGTTTCTTTGGACATAATCCCAAGAATAAAATGGTACATCTTGATTAAAGGGCAACTTTATGGTTCTGCAAAGTGATTTTGTAGTGATTTATCAACAGGATGTCAGGTTGAATGCTCAGGATAGTCTTCTAATGGAAGAAAGAACAAGTAAGAGAACCTCCCTGAAGACAACCAAATATGGAAAATGATACAGCAGAAAACGTGGGTGTGAAACTTAGTGACAGGTGATTTGGACACATGAGATGCTCCCTTTAATTACATGTTTTCTATTTTATCCTTGGAGATGAGCCAGGTTCCAGGAGAAAGTGATTTGTCCAAGGTTATTCATAAGTTGCCATGGCTGGCATTTTGGATCACTGCTATCTCTTTTATGGAATCAAATCAAAATCCTTATTCAGCTGTAGAGGTCACTTTGGAGCAATCATAAGGTCTCAACAAAATTTTCTGTAGAGTTGTTTAGAAGATAAAATCAGAGATGACCTGCATTTAATTGTTTTGATCTACCAAAAGGAAGGCAGGGCGTCAATATTGCTTTTGCTGTTGTTTCCTTAAAACTAGCATTAGTCTTCAGATGTAAAAACAACTACCTAGTGGTTTCATCCCTCATTCAAATTCTTTGCATGTAATTTTCCTTTATTTTAAAAAAAATGATTTTAGCTTAAAAATAAACTTCCCTGTTCTAAATTATAGCATGTGGCCATCTCTCTCAGACATTATGACGCCAACATCTAGACAGACCTATCTGCCAAAGACATGGATGATATGAAATCCATTACGATGTGATTGGGTGTCATGTGGAAATTTTGGGTGGTTATATAAGTTAGTCTTGTTGCAATTATGAAATGGGACAGAAAAATATTTAATCAAAACATGTTTTTAGGTTTATTGATTTCTCTATTAGTTTCTCTTAGTGGCTCATTCTCTTTAAGAACTATGGGAAATATTATTTTGCACAGAACTATACTATTTGAAATTTCCCTTGCTACTGAGAGAGGTAGAACAGAGTGATTAATGATAAACAGCAAATTTCTATATGCATCAGTTCAGTAATACCTGTGGGAGGACATCATTGGTGCCAAGTTTCATACTTTTGTGGCAATCTAAATGTACGTAAGACAATTTGCCAAGTTGCTTCATGCAGATATACTGTGCTTGACATCTGCCATGCCTAAATTGAAGATCAGAATGAGCTATTGTAATTCTTACTGCTAGGTGCACCAATTGGATATATGACCAATTATTTTCCAAGTATCTAAACAAATTAAGCTCTGAATAACTTTATCATTGGGTGCTCTTCTCAAAAAACATTTTTATCCACATTCTTTCCATCCATTACTTCAGATAGAACTATACAATAGCAAGGACCATGTTTCCCCAAAATGTTTATATAGTAGTATAATACATGAATTGTATTTTACTTTTCTTCTCTGTTCCTTTTTTCCTATTTTGGTGCGACTCTTCAGTTATAATATCATTATTTAGAATAGGTATGTTGTGACAAAAAAGTAGCATATAAACTTGGTTTAATAAGAATTTGTACATAAACTTTAATTACATTCAACCATAAAGTTGGCTTAGAATATTTTGCTGTATGAAGGCAGCTCAGATAGGTTTATCTCTCTTTCTTGTGAGTAGCACTATAAGGTATCTGGTGCAAGATTCCACCGTCATTGTGCAATATGATGTTTGGCAATTATTTTCTTGAACTATTCCCCAGACAATATATGACTCCTTGTAAACTAGCATTCATGAACAGGGGGAAAAAGTTCATTTTTTGCTGGAATGATAGTGAGGAAAAAGAATTATTTCCACTTGTGACAGGGTACCCAAGTCTTTTCCTTCTGGTCTGAAGTATTTACATAGATTACTACAGTTATCAATCAAAGGATTAATATGTGTCTACAGTTTCCTTTGCTGGACATATTTTAAGGTCCAAGACAAATATTTACTGTAAATAATTAGTATTATTTTTTGTTGACTGCCAGCGGAATTCCCCTAGCTAAACACTGGTAAAATAAGACTATGACATTGCTATTCTGGTAGCAACATTTTGGCATAATGCCATAGCTCAGAAATTGACCTACGCTGTTAATCTGCATTCTGGTCAAACTAAAGTTAAAATGTTCCCAGCTATGTAGTCTGATATTATATCTTATGTTAATCAGGGAAATTATAACAGTTTAATGCCATAAGAATATATTAATGTGTGGGATGACCCTTGAAATTATTAATATGTGAGTTTTTCTTTTATCTCTTTATAACTCTTATATGTTTGTGTTGAATTGTATTGCACTATTTATGATCATTATAATTTGCGCGTATATATATATATATATATATATATATATATATATATATGCGCACACGCACACACACACTACCCAGAATTGTTTATGTGAAATAGACGTGTATATACAGTATAGTAAGTATATACATATATACATATAATAACATAGTGCATTCTGGTTCCAATGTAAACATCTGCCTGCCTTTAGGGCTTATAAACAAAACCCAAAGGTACTTTTTTCAAGAGGCAACTGGACTTTCTGGTTTTTCTTTGAAGATGTTTCACTTCTCATCCAAGAAGTTTCTTTCACTCTGACTGGATGGTGGACAATGGAAGGATTTATACTCCTTGCAGACAGCTGGTCATTTGCATTCTTTTAGTGGGTTGTTAAGATCATCTGGACGTTTATCTGTGTCATCAGGGTCACCTGAGTGTGCAAATTGCTGTGGAGACTTCTTGCAACTGCTGAAAGGACTATGTTGTAAATTGGAGATAGATGATGCCGAATCCCTCCCCCTCTGTTGAGAAAGGGCTGTTCAATTTTGACATAGATGGCCTCTTTAACCCCTCTTTCAAACCAGAAATCCCCTCTGTCCAAAATATGGACTTGGTTGTCTTCAATAGAGTGGCCTGTTAAATACAGATAGACTGCTGAATCTAGTTGTGATGTGTTTATTCTCCTATGTTGACAACTGGACTTTCTGTTTTTTCTTTGAAGCCAAGGAGTATAAATGCTTCCATTCCCCACCATCCAGTCAGAGCTGAAGAAGCTTCTTGGATGAGAAGTGAAATGTCTTCAAAGAAAAACCAGAAAGTCCAGTTGCCCCTTGAAAAAAAAGCACCTTTGGGACAACTATGGCCTGGATGACTGAGAATCTCCATAGACATATAAACAAAACCATTCTTTCATCCTGCTTTCCATCAGACTGGTTTTAAAAAGACATTCTCTTTCTAATCCTTCTAAAATTGGATTTGACTCTCCTGTAACACTGAATTTAGCTATACAATGTGTGCAAAAAAAAATATGTTTTATCTCTCCTTAGTGAACATAATAGGCACACAAAAGGCTAAAAGGTTTGGCTCTAAAATGATCTGACCTTTTTCATTAAAAAAAATAAGTTTTCCAAAGTACAACTTGCTTGCTGATATCATCAAATGTGGACCAAACTAGCAACATGCAATTTTCAATACATATCATATTTCAATCAGGTCCCTCCCAGAAAGATTAAAGGTGTGTGTGTGTCTGTGTGTCTGTGTGTGTCTGTGTGTATATTAAAATGTGTGTGTGTGTTTTACTCCCTTCAATCATATTTCCAGTTGACATATGTAATGTCAATTTGAAAACTGCATTGACCTTTGATAGCAACACATCCTAATGTATCCAAATTTAATGGTCTTCTACCCATTACTTCTTGTTGTGCCATGTGTTTTGGAGAATAGGTTGACCCCTTCTTCTCTGTGATATTCCTACAAGTACTGGAAGGCCACTATTATATCATCCCTAATCCTTCTCTTTGTTAGATTAGACATACTAGGTCCCTCATTCATCATATGGTTTAGTCATTTTTATCCTCTTTGTTGCTTTTCTCTGCACTCTTTCTAGAGTCTCAACATACGTTTTGTATCTTGGTGACCAGGATTGGTATTCCAAATGTGGTCTCACTAGTGCAGTATAAAACAATATTATCACTTCATATGACCTTAAAATTATCTGTTGATGCAACTAGGAGTACATTTTCTTTTTTCTTTTTTATTAAAGTTTTATTTGGGTTTTAATACAAGTAAAACAACTTTTTTGAAAATAGCATGGTCCCGGGTTGCACTTCTTTATACAGACACAAAACTCAATTTCATGCTCATTTTTGTGTTCTAGTCCATATCTTATACTATTCTGCATTTTTTATATAGTTTTTCCCGTCTTTTAATTTTCTCAATTTTATTTTGATTATCTCATCTCAATTCAAATCATTACTTTTGTCTGTTCTGTTTCAATTTCATATTATCTTTTCTCATTAAACAAATTTTCTCCTGTAGTTACTAATAGGAGTATGACACCTTTATATCTTTTAATTTTATCCATTCAACTCTTATTTAAATTTCGATATATATTTTAAGGTTATGACATTCAATATAATACATAATACATAACTTTCAATCGAATTCTGCTTGGTACATTCTTATAATACACACTATATTCTTTAAGAAAAAGGATTATAAATATATGTAATTAAAACCCTCATTCCATTCCAATTCAATTCTATCATTAATATTCATTAAAGTTTTAACATCTTTAACATTTCTTTTCAATTAAATATCATACTTCTTTAAAGTCACGTATAATCTCCATAATTAATTTTTCCCTTATTTCTCTTCACATATGTTTTATAAATCATTAAATATACCTTTTGTTACATTTATTTATTGACAAGCATTCCACTAAGTTATGATAACTATTTTATCAAACATTTTAATCATACTTTGTTTCATATTTTCTGAAATTATTTCTATTTCCAATATAACAATACTATCTTATGTACCTTTGCAGAATCCCTTTTTCCATTAGATTTTCACCCATTATTTCTAAATAGGCCCTGTTTCTTTATATTTTGTTTCTGTCCTTTATAACTTCTTTTCCTTTCTTTCTTCCCTCTCTTCTTCTCCCTCCCCTTTTTACCCCCTTGTCTCTCTACTTCTAATTCTCTCTTCTGCATTTCCCTCTTCTGTTGCTTTCTGATTTTATACTTATTTTTCACTCTATTCTTTTTTGGGGTTGTTTTTCCCAGTCTTAAACTTTCCATTCTCTTTCCCCCTTTCCTTTTTTCCCCCCACCTAAGATTACTTGTTCATTAAAGATGGCTTCTTCTTTGTCCCAATCTTCTTGTTCTGCAGGCATTTCTTGTTGTTTCTCATAGTTCCAAATCTTCATTTCTAAGAACTGAAATACAAAGCCAAAAGAACCTCTCCCTTCTTGTGCATCTTCTTTGTGCTTTTTAAGTTCCATTTTCAGTTGTTCTAAAAGTGGAGCCATTTTAAACAGTTTTAAACAACCACTTGATTGTTTTTAGTAATTCAAATGCAATAACCAAGAATCCAGAGATCACCAAGTAATCTAAATAGTCCCAAGCTGTTTCTTCTTATTTCTTTTTTCACTTTCTCTTCCTGGGGTTTTACTATTTTGTTGCAATGTTTCAGTTAAGATGTAACTTTTGGAAGTCTTGTTGAGATTTTGCTGTAAGTTCTTTTTAATTCCAGGCAGTCTCGTCCCTTCCAGATCCTGCCCTTTTATTCTTTTTCTCTCCTTTCCTGCTTTTAAAAGGTTTTAATTATCCAGAAATCTTTATTATCCCTTTGACTTTTTATTTTCAGCATTAAATGCCTGTTAATGTCAAAGTGGATTTTTTTTCCAATTTCTTGCTTAAATCTCTTAGCTGTCAGTATAAGAAGAGGAGAAAAAAAAACACCAAATCCTTTCCCTTTTCACTCTCCTTCGCTGCTTAAAAATCTTCTTTGGAAACAGTGTCATTTTTTTTTTTTAATAGTTTAAATTCCAGGGTACCTTATTTGTTGCTTTTGCTGTTTGACCCAGTCAACCAAAACTTTCTCTTCTTATCTTCCTCCTGCACATTTTTTTTCCAGTCAAGTTTTTCTTTGTGGTGGCCATTTCTGATCACCACTACAACCACCTTCGGGAAAGGGAGTAATTGCCAGCTGAGGAGGAGAGATGCGGCTCTCCTCAACCCTGCAGGCAGTCTCCCCCTTCTTCACCACCTCTACGGGGTGGCTTAGCCCTGAAACCAGCCGGCTCGGGGTGGTCCAGCGGCGAGCATGGATCAAAACCGCGCAGAGTCATGGTTTCGGTCTGTCGCTGAAGAAGCTCAAACCAGAAGTCTTCTTTTTTTCTTTTTTTACAGCTGTAGTATACTACTGGCTGTAGTACACTACTGGCTGTATGAACTTAAGTTGTGGTTTATTAGATTCCATCTCATCGTTGCTACTGTTGAGCTAGGTATCACCCTTTCTATGTCTGTGTATTTGTTTTTTGGCTTTTTTGTTTGTATTTTTCTTTCCTATGTGGAACCTAAGGAAATAGGTGTCACCGTTCCAAGTTTGGCCAGCAAAGGAAGAGACCATGCTGAAGGGTTCAACAGAAATCTTTATTGGACTTGGCTCAGCATGCAGTGAATACAAAAACACACACACAAAAAATGTTTCTTACCTTATTTTTCTCACCACTGAATTGTGTTTTGTTAGACAAGGTCCATGTTCAAGTCTATCAAGGTCCTTCTGAATCCTGAGTCTATCATCTAAAGTATTAGCTACTCCCCCTCCCTCCCCATTGTCGTGCTGTCTGCAAATTTCATGTTCCACTTTTATCTCCTCACCTAAATCATTTATGAAGATGTTGAAGAGCACTAGGCCCAAGATAGAATCTTGTGGTACCCCACTGCATGCTTCCCTCCATGAAGGTGTAGTTCCATTGAGGATTACCTACTCAGTGTAGTTGGTCAGCCAGCTATGGAATACATATGGTATTGAAGGATTATCAGTTGGATCTTTTTCTGGACCAGGAGGCCCTTCATATAATCACCCATGCCTTCGTTGTATGCACTGTCATAATGTACTTTTGAACGTGTATTAATCAGGGATGGGATGCAAATATTTTTACTATCAGTTCTGCCTATGTAGGCATGGCTAGGTGGGCATGGTCATGTGACTAGGTGGGTGCCCACCCCCTATGCTCCATTTTTTTGCCTCCTGGGCCTCAGGGAAGCCTCCTGGCCGAAGCAGTAAGACAGCAAGGGTGATCCCTGCACAGCTGGTTGTCGGAACAGCTGATCGTTGGGAGGAAAAAAAGAAAAAAGAAATACTGGTTCCGCTGAACCAATAGCTGTTTTTTTACTACTGGTCCGGCTGTCATGGAATGCGTCAAATCTCAATATTTTGAAATGTTATACTTTTTACTTATTTTTAATATTATACACATCAACTGGGAGGTTTTCATTTTTTTAAAAAAAGTAAATTAAATTTATTCCTAAAATTAGTGTTGATTTAAATGTGACTTCTTTCCCACTAAGGTTGAGGATAGATCTAGTAATTTACAGAGTTCTTCAAGATGGACTAGTTGGTCACTTGCCCATACCAGAAAAGTGAAATTTTGCTGAGATAAGTTATTTGCAATATAGCTGTCTCCCCCACTTACCTCCCAGGAACAATGACAACTGAATTGTATGTGTTTTGATAAATTGTAGCATACACTGAATAAAACTAAATAAAGTATTAGACTGCATGGATTCTAACTCCCCCCCTCCCCAAGTTTATCTTTTCTTTATACAGAAACACTTGAATCAACAACTACTGCTTTCTTTGAAAATACATAATTCTACCCAGGAGGAAGTTACATTTGCATAACTCAGATGAAGGGCAGTTGGCACCATTGTAAGAAGAATAAATCAAGTAAAGAATAGGCTTTGCATTTGACTTTATGCAGCTTTCTGTTTGTTACTATGATCCTTGGGCATACACTAAAACAAAACATCTGTTATATAATTCAATTAGTATTATCTATAGCACACTTAAGGCTATGAGGAGGGGGAAAGTGGTTTCTTTGTGTTGTGTCTGCAGTGAAAGTTTACACCAATTGTATGATCCTGAAGACCAAGAAACAGTAAAACAATATGATCAACATGATCAACAACAAGTACATGTGCTTAGAAGTAAAACTTGTTGAATTCAGAAGGTCTGACTTCCAACCAAGTGATGTAGCTCACTTATCATGGGAGCAATTACCTACAGAACAAATTTCTTTTGGAATAGTCTTGTCTAACATTACTTGGGGACTCTTTTTTCCCCTTTCAAATATTAGCATAGTTTTAAAGTGCCACCATAACCCTTCAATTTAGTTCAGAAAAAAATATCTGTCTGGATGGATGTACGTATAACAGAGGTGGTATTCAGCAGGTTCTGACCAGTTCTGGAGAACCAGTAGGGAAAATTTTGAGTAGTTCAGAGAACTGGCAAATACCACCTCTGGCTGGCCCTGCCCCCATCTATTCTCTGACTCCTGAGTCCCAGCTGATCCTCTGGGTCTTCTTTGGTTGCCCTGCACAGGAGAACGGAGCTGGAAATCAGGTTAGTGGGATGGGGAGGAAATGGGGATTTTGCAGTATCCTTCCCCCAGGAGTGAGGAGGGAATGGAGATTTTGCAGTATCCTTGCCCTGCCACGCCCACCAAGCCACGCCCACAGAACCGGTAGTAAAAAAAAATTGAATCCCACCACTGTTATATAATATTATGAGAGAGCTGAATTTTTGGAAAAAGCTGAAAGCTTAAGGAATCTTCCATTTTTCTATTTTAGGGGACATCTCAACATTTTTCTATTGAGGATTTGATCAGCTGAGAATAAGCAGGCCAATTTAACTTTCAGTGGAAAACGGGAAAATTAGAGCTAGTCGTTAATGTTTAATGGAATTGTTACAAACATACCTACCACAACATTGAAATGCTATAACTTTTTTCAAATATCTCAAAAATACTGGAGTTTGGTTGCAGGCTTTACAATCAATCTCATTTACATTATTAAATATATCTTATTCCCTAAGCAAAAAAGGGCCAACAAATAAATACGTGTTGTGATGAGAAAAGGCAACCTTTAGGAAATTACAAGGACTCAGAACTCAGAATGTTCTGATCTTTAAGCACTTTATAATGCTCAGATGCTGAGATGAGTCATTATTTTGGTTATTGAATGTTACATCTTTAACCAGGGTTGGAAGCACTATTAGATAATAGGCCCCTTTCTCCCATTAAGTAGCTCATTAAACTTAGTTAATTGCTTAACTGTAATAAACTACTTCATTTGTCCATTGATCTCATTAAGGAATATGCATGTTCAAGCAGCAAACTTCCATATGTGCATGCCTAGTTGGGTTAAGAAAGAAAAGCGCAAATGAACAGTCTGTATTATCTCAATGCATTTACTTGGGCTGCATACATACCAAAGATCAGAAAGACAACCAATCAGCTATATGGGAAGGAAAACCTGTCAATATGGACTGAGGTATCACCAATATGCTGATGATACTCATCTGTTTGTCTCGGCTGATGGTGAGTTAAGTGTGGCTGTGTCCTCCCTCTCGCAGTGCCTGGAGGCTGTTAGGGGCTGGATGGGGAACAACAGGTTGAAACTAAACACTTGCAAGACAGAGTGGTTCTGGGTTTGGGGTTTGTTGGCTCAGGGAGAATTACCACCTTTAGTCTTGGATGGGGTGGCACTACCCCAAACAGAACCTGTGCGTAATCTAGGGTTTTTCGTGGACTCACAACTCCTGTTCAAAGAGCAAGTGGCGGTCGTGGCCAGGAGGGTCTTTGCACAACTGCGGGTTGTGCACCAGTTATGCCCTTTCCTGGATCAGCGGTCCCTTCTCACAGTCACTCAAGCCCTGGTCATTTCCCATCCTGATTATTGCAATGAGCTCTACATGGGGCTACCCTTGAAGAGTATCCGGAAGCTCCAATTGGTACAAAATGCAGCGGCCCGCATGGTTTTGTGCAGACCCCAGTGTGTGCATGTGTCACCTCTCCTGCAGGAGCTGCCTTGGTTGCCAATTTGCTTCCAGGTGCAATTCAAGGTCCTGGTTGTCACCTTGAAAGCCTTTCATGGCTTGGGTCCAGGTTATCTGAGGGAACGCCTCTTGCTAGTCACATCTACCCGACCCTTTAGAGCGAGGAGGCAGGGAATGTTGCAGGTCCTACCTCGGAGGGAGATACACCTGGTGGGACCCAGAAGAAGGGCCTTCTCCATGGTGGCTCCCTCTCTCTGGAATATCATTCTCCCAGAGATTAGAATGGCCCCCACTCTAGCACTCTTTCGAAAGGCACTGAAGACCGGGTTTTGCCAGCTGGCCTGAGCAACCCAGAGAGGGATGGAGCCCATCAAATGGCTAGCGTGATCTGCTGTCGTCAGGGTGGGGGTTGGGAGTTGGTTTTGATTTTTTTTGTTTTCCCATATTTTGTTCTATTGTACTTTACTAATTTATTTGATTCTTTTTGTTAGTTTTTATTGATTTTTATTTTTTTTATTTTTTATTTTAAATATGGTTTTACATTGTTTAAGCCGCCTCAAGTCACCATGGGTGAATAGGCGGCAATATAAATTAAATAAATAAATAAATTAAATAAATAAAATACATATCTGGATGGAGTCTTCTTCATCCCATCATATAAATCCATGATGGTGAACCTATGGCATGCATGCCAGAAATGGTACACAGAGCCATCTCTGCCAGCATGCGAGCTGTCGCCCCAGCTCAGTTCCACTGCGCATGTGTGTACACCTCCCATCAGCCAGCTGATTTTCGGGTATCTGCCGTGCATGCGTGGCATGGTAGGGTGCATGTGGGAGACACGTACACATGTGCAGGGGGCGGGGGTAGCATGGGGGTGTCATGTGCACATGCACAGGGGGGCGGGGGGAGCATGGAGCAGTTATGCATGCATTGCATTATTGGTTGTGTCAGGCGTGCACTTTCGGAATGCGATGATAAAAAGGTTAGCCATCACTGATATAGATTATCATGGTATCTGTCTGGTCTGATTTATCTCTTTGCAAGATCAAACTGTTGGAATACTTTCCCTTTATGCATGATACAGAAAATACTGATATATTTCAGTTGATTGTGCATTATTACCCAAAAAATTGATATTGTTTTGATACCAACCACACTGTAGAAAAGTTTTTATTTAACTGCATCCTTTCCATCTTCTTTCAGCGTGTTGTATGTTACTAAATGCATACCTCCTGTTTCCTTTTCCTTAACAGAAATGACATTTTTTGGGGGAGGGGAAGAATAGTGTTTGCAGAATTGGCAACGATAATGATGTGAATAATAGGATATTTTTTCATTATTCGTATTGTTCACATACAAAATAGAATCAAAACAATAGTTTCTGTCATGGCAAGGTAATTTTTATTTTCTCTTTCTTTATTGCAGCTAAATGGCTCTTCATCAAAATGCCTTTCTATTCCTGTTTTTTTTCCCCTGTGCCCTAGACAACAATATAACATTCAAATTTATTTTAGCAATTGCAAGATTGTTTTGATAATGGGAAAACCATGGCCCAAGTGAAAAGATGGAGCCTGACTCACTGACTTTCTCCATTTATTTATTCTGTGGCTCACATAATTATCCAACCTAGCTATTTTCTGTACACATTCTTCAAACTATCAAGAAAGCCTCAGTCAAAAATCCTTTCTTGTTATACATGAGACAGACAGTCTAGGCACAGTATTTATCCCTGGAATATTTGGTATTGCAATTTCTTTCTGTGAAATCACCAGAGCAATGTACCACATACGCTTATGCACACACAAGGTCCTTTTCTTCCTCAGACTTTAGCTGGGTGTTTAACATTGTCAACCTTTAACCTCCCTTAAACTCCTTACATTTGCTTTTAAGTAATGGTTAGCATTAAACTGGCTATATCTGGGGGAAGTTATTTAGGTTTGATTGCCATTGAAATATTATTAGGATCTCTGAGGCTGGCAGAAATGGTCTTAAAATGGTTAGAAGGAAAGCAACATTTAGGGGGGGGGGGAATCCCCATTTGAAACTATGTGGTGGGATCATACAGAATAGATTCTTGTTTACCACAAGTGAAATTGATGGGTCTAAACTTATATGTCTGCCGATCTGTAAAGATTTGGTCCTTAAAGTTTGCTTTCCCCCCCCTACAGATTCAGCATGTTGCATGGGGCAACACGAGGACAATACCCCCAAACCACATGATTTATGAGCCATGGTGGTACAGTGGTTAGAGTGCAGTACTGCAGGCTACTTCTGCTGTCTGCCAGCTGTCTGCAATTTGGCAGTTCACGGTTGACTTAGCCCTCCATCCTTCTGAGGTGGGTAAAATGAGGATCTGGACTGTTGGGGGCAATATGCTGACTCTGTAAACTGCTTAGAGAGGACAGTAAAGAAGTATATAAGTGCTATTGCTATTTAGTCTAATAAAATGCAGCAAAGAGAAGGGAGGGGGGAGAATAAGAGAAATTGATTCAAGGACAAGATTCAGTGTCTCGTAGGTGTTTTATCAAATCAGAATGACTATGTTTACAAGGCAATGCTTAGAATATCATTATTTGCTCCAATCATTATTTGCTCTTAATAAAAGCTTGCCTGGGTCCTGGGGCAAGGTTCTATAATTCTAGTATTTTGCATTAAGTTACTTTATTGTTGTCTGGTCTCTCATTTTCTGAATTGTGTTTGCTAGCTGACATGGTTTAATGACTGTTTTATCACATGTAAAGAACAATCTGTTGTTCTATTTACTTGTAGTATACTCTCCAATTATTAAGCCACGCACATTCAAGAAGGGACATTATCATCCATTACCAGTAACACCCCATCCCCTTGTAAAGCTTCTCCTAATGTACCTGTTTAACATTGAATAAAAAGCATTCTCTATAAAAGAGATCATTAGCACTGGAAATTTCATTGTCTTCTGGGCTAGGACAATAAAGTTACAAGCATGAAGATTGTCACAAATACCTGCACAGATGTTTATGGTATTTGGCATCATTCCCTTCTGAAAACATCCTTCCATCAGACTGAAAAACAAAATAAACCAAAAAAAACCCCATTATTTCTTATGCTAGTATATAGAAATGCAGATAGTATGTGACAACAATCATGACTGAAATTTTGGCTGCTAAGTGATGTGGTCTTTAAGCCAGTCATCACATGATCCGGCCCAATTTTATGACTATTTTTACCGTGTTGTAAAGTGAATCAAATGTTCATTAAAAGAATTGTGTGGTTATTAAACAAATCTCGCTTTCCCCATTGATTTTGCTTCTTAGATTCTGGCAGGGTCACAAATTGTAATCACCTAACTGTAGGGTGCAACAATCATCATAAATGTATGTCTGTTGCAAAGTACTCATGATACCACAGAGGTTGTACAATAGTTGTAACTTCAAGCATGTGTTGCAAGTCAAATTTTTCAGGACTGTTGTAACTTTGAACTGTGGTTAAATCAATGGTCATAAATTGATATATCTACCTGCATATAGATGTGATAGTTTTTATAGGGTTTTGTTTTCCCTTTCAGACCTCATTCCATCTCCTTGAAATGATTCAGACTAGATCAGGCCATATCTAGATCCTTGGATTAGGGTAGGGCTGTCAAACTCCCTGCCTGCAGGCCAGATGTATCACGTGCTGGCCACGCCCATGCCCAGTTTAGCAAAGGGGGGGAAAGTCCTGATATATCACGTGACACCACCGTGATGACATGAGCTTGACACCCATGGATTAGGGACTTCAAAACAAATTAGGCGGTCTTTGGACCTGCCTAATATTTGCCTTCTGCATATGTTACCTGGATATCCACATGAAAGCACCAACATTTGCAGAAGGAACATCCACATTTAAGCAGTTACTTGTCCACAGTTCCTATAAACTGTTCCTTATAGATATTGACACCAATGTTTAAATCCCTAAAGCAAAGGCCCATGGGATAGTTAACCATGAAGTCAGTTATTGTTATACTCCAAATAGTATGTTGTTTCAGTAGGACAGTTACAAAGTGGCTTGAAGGTGACAGCCTTTCGTACTTGTTGAAATATATGAAACCAATATGAGTCTAATTTGAACTAACAAGCCTAATTTGTCAAATTACTGGAAGGCATTAAGCAAATGACACTTGCTTTGCTTTGCAACAGCCTCATACATCTTTGGCACAGACCTTACATAACTGATCTATGCTATGAGAAAATAAACATTAGTCTCCAGGTGATCTTTTATTTGACATACTGTCATTAGAATGCATGCTATGTTTACCTGAGAAACATTAGATTGTGGGCGTAGGAGGGATCCGCCCTTTTCAAAATACTTTCTTTCTGAAGCTGTTATCACTTTCCTATGAAAAGGAGGACATATTTTCTGAGATGAATAATAATGGTTAGATATTAATAGCATAACTAAAGAAAATATGGTTTCATAAAGCTGTGGCTTTAAGGTGCTTAAGTTCACAAACTTCCTGGCAGTTGAAGAAGCTTGGAAAAGCTTGAATTAAAATATTAATTAAGAAACTAAAGAGAAATTTCTTAATGGTGAGAACAATTAGCCAGTGGAATGGTTTGCCTTCAGAAGTCATGGATGCTCTAACACTGGAGGCTTTTAAGATAAGACTGGATAGCCAATTGTCTAGAATAGTCTCGGGCAGAGGTGTCAAACTTGCATCATCACGGTGGCATCACATGATGTATTGTGACTTTCCCCCCCCCATCATTCAACCGGCCATGGGCATGGCCAGCACATGACATATCCATGACAGCCCTGATCTAGAGTCTGCTTCTTGAGAAGGGATTGGACTAGAAAATCTCCAAGGTCCCTTCCAACTTAGTTATTCTATGATTCTATGTTATATTTGATAAGTAAAATCAGTTTTCCAATTCCAAATAGAGTTCCAGAGTTGCAGTAATTTAATCCATGAAACTGAGCAAATACATTAACTATTTAGTAAGAATTTAACCTTTGTAACTAAATCTGGTTGTCCATTAAAAATAAAACCATTAAGTTCTATATATTTTGTTAACCTTGTAGACAACCTTCTGCATTGCATCTGGATAAGGGTTAGGTTATACTCATTATTAATTTCAATTTCCCAGGCAAGAACAGCTTTGCTAGGTTATTCATGCACCTGTAACTTATCATTTAGATAATTGCAATATATTTTATATAGAACTATCCCTAAATGTGTCTACAACACATTGAATGGGATTGTAAGATTTAATGAGGGACTTGTCCTCCCAATATATTCTCATCCCTTCCTCCTCATTTTTAGTTATAACTTATATTTTATGGCAATTTTAATGTGATTTTATATGTTTATTCATATATGTATCCTTTCATTTTAATATTGTAAGCTGTCCAGAGTCATCTTGTAGTGAGAAAAAATGCAAACAAATTAGATGATAGATAGATGATAGAGTGATATATGATATAGTTTGATTTATTGATTTTTATAACAGACAGACATAGATGATAGATAGACAGATGATAGATAGATAGATAGATAGATAGATAGATAGATAGATAGATAGATAGACAGACAGACAATCAGTCTATCTTTTCAGGTGTATCTAAATATCCACTACCTACTTCACTTCATTGGTGATTCACATAAATAAGATTATTTCAGTAATTTTCAGTAAAACCTTCTTTGTTGTGATATTGGTTCCATGGAAAATTATCTACCTCTGAAATCTTCAGGGCACCTATAATGTACTACTTTAAGGTTCTAAAACTTAAGTCTTCACTCAGCTTTCCCAGTATCTACCCAGTTTTAGTTCTCTTTTCCATTCTCTCTTTAACTAACCTGGTCTTGTATTTATGAGAGTTGTAACATCCCTTGATTACATGCTTTGCTTCTGATAAGCAAAGTCAATTGGGAAGTTGGCAAGAAGTTACAAGTTCATGTTCATATATCATCCTACTAAATGACCTGCAAATATTTGATAAACAATTGCAGCCAGATTGTAAGTTGGCAGGGACACATGACACTTCATTTAACAGCCACATGACTTAGCGATGAAGTTGCCAGTTCCATTTGCTGTAAATGAGCACTATCTGTGTTAGTCTATAAATGCATTCATTTGTTAAACAGATTATCAATCTGGAATTCATTCATCAAGGATTCTCTTCGGTTCCAGCAAAGATGTAAACATATATTTTGTAAAGATCATAAAAGAAACACTTTCATGCAGCAGTTCACACTTTTATCTGTCCTTTTTTCTGTTGACGCTACCAAAGTGAGAAACTTTAACATACAGTTCTATCAGAATGAATGTTGTGGTATGAATGCAGATTTGCCACTCTTAAGCAATAGACTGAAGTAACCTGTTTTGAATGCAATAAAGGAAAGGCTAATAGAAGTTAACAGGTGGCGCAAGTGAAATGAATCAGAGAAAGGCAAATAACTAATATAATAAATACATTCCCTTGATACAGACTTTTTTTCAGTATTCAAGTCATGGAAAATGCCTCAAAGAAACTTTGCAATGATTCCAAAATTCTTTTGCATGACAGCTTTTAACTAGGCCTTGCACTGTACAGTAGTCCTTGACTTACAACCACAATTGAGCCCCAAATTTCTGTTGCTAAGCAAAACATTTGTGAAATGAGTTTTGCCCCCTTTTACGGCCTTTCTTGCTACAGTTGTTAAGTGAATCATTGCAATTGTTAAGTTAGTAACCCGGTAGTTAAGTGAATCTGGCTTTTCCTTGTTTGTCACAAGGTCGCAAAAGGAGACCACATGACCTTGGGACACAGCAATGGTCATAAATATGAACCAGTTGCCAAGCATCTGAATTTTGATCACATGACCATTGGGATGCTGCAAAGGTGGTAACTGTGAAAAACAGTCATACGTCACATTTTTCAGTGCTGTTATAATTTTGAATGGTCACTGAATTAATTGTTGTAAATAAAGGACTATCTGTGGTTCAGCGTTGGATTCTTATTGCAATTAGAAGTCTTTAAAAAATAAGCAAACCACGATCACAAGATGAAACTAGAAAGTGATTAGTTTGGAAAAATAAACAGTAACTAATATTTCTTGGCTTAAAGGCACAGATCCACAGAACCAGTTCTTGTTGTTCTGCATACCAATTTCGGTCCCAAAATGTTGCGGTCTCATATTTTATCAGTAGATCTAACACGGAAGAAAAAATGAGTAATTGAATCAATTTTCCTTGTATAGCTTTTTACTGATGTATCATTAGAGAAAAAAAGTGGAAATAATTCTTAATGCAATTGTTTAAACTTTACATTAAATTAGAATAGTGATCAAACTGGCAGTTATTTGACTGCACTACAAGATTAGCAAGTAAAGGTGGGTACTGTAAATATTTTAATGGTAGGTTAAGCATAACTCAATTATCAGTTAATAAGAAAACTTGGCACCATTGAACAACCTGAAAAACAGGATAGGGGTAGATCACCATGAAGAATATTTCTATGTGATCACTAGGAGTCAAATACAATTTGAAGACCATATAAACTAAGCTTAGAAACACAGTGCAACACAACACAACACAACACAAAATTGGACCTAAGAATCTCTAGCAGAAAACATGCTTATGGCAGTGGTTACTATATGCTATACTGAGTTTGTTTCCTTACTTTTCTCATTCTTTTCCAGCTAAATTCTGCACATTGCACTCATTATTAATAAGTTGATCATAAGAGTTAAATCCTATATAGGTCCTCCTAAACACTTTGTCATTGCATTTTTCTTTAGAAAGGAAGCTGTCTTGCACCAGGTAGTCTGTTAGCTTACCAAACACATTATCTATTTTATCCATCTGATGGTAGAACTTCAGAGGTGGTATTCAGCAGGTTCTGATCAGTTCTGGAGAGCCGGTAGGGGAAATTTTGAGTAGTTTGGAGAACTGGCAAATACTACCTCTGGCTCCGCCCCCATCTATTCTCTGCCTTCCGAGTCTCAGCTGATTGGCTAGGTCTTTTTTTGTTGCCTTGCACAGGGGAATAGAACTGGAAAGCAGGTTAGTGGGGTAGGGAGGGAATGGGGATTTTACAGAATCCTTCCCCTGCCACACCCACCAAGCCACGCCATGCCCAACAAGCCACATGATTTTTTTTGAATCTCACCACTGTAGAACTTGCTCTGTGAAATGACTGGAAATACCAGGGATCCAACCTAGTCATTTTGCAATTTACACTAGGCCATATGTTTTCTACTACTCTCCTTCTGCTTCTCATATTTCCCATAATAGCAATCAGCCTAATCAGGAAACCCACTGTACTAATCAAATGTCCTGAATTAGGAAAGGACAAATCAACAAACTTAGAAATATTTATGAGCCACGATGGCGCAATGATTAGAGTGCAGTACTGAAGGCTACTTCTGCTGACTGCCGGCTGCATGCAATTTTGCAGTTCAAGGCTGACTTAGCCTTCCATCCTTCTAAGGTGGGTAAAATGAGGACCCAGGGGGCAATATGCTGGCTCTGTAAACTGCTTAGAGAGGGCTGTAAAGCACTGTAAAGTGGTATATAAATCTAAGTGCTATTGCTATTTAACAGAATATACCTATCACAAGAGAAAATTAATATTCAGGATTTGGTTTGATAAAGAATGTAATATTTTGTACTAAGACTTTATTCCCACCTGTCACCTCATCTGGCCAAATCAGCAATTTGGTTGAAAAGTTTAAAATAAATGATTATCAGATAGTGCTTGCTGAAGTGATTAATCCCGTGGAGATGTAGTTTTCAACAGGGAAAAAATACAGGTATAGCAACTTATTATTTTTACACAAAGGAATGCATATACTTAAAATAATAACAAAGACAACTGGTAATTGATAATCACATCTTATTCAGCAGTTATAATGCTTTAGACCCTCAGCTGAGAACTCAGTGAGAATGTCCTTAAAATTCCCACAAATAGTTACAAAAACAGGGCAAATGACAAACTGTTTGCTACAATAAGTCATTAATCTTTCACAATGGCACTATTCAACTTAAAATGAAATTATATTTGAAAATATTCAACATAGCTCCTAAACTGTCTGCTTTTGTAACTCAAGTTTTGAACGTGATGTTTCAAAGTTAAAACTCACAAGAACAAGTCAGATTTTAAAAACTGTTTGCTTCTGATTTATTAGCACTTTCCAATTGTTTCTGAGTAATCAATAATGCAAAATTTCAGAAATGGTCATTTGCTGTTAAAAAATACCCTTGATTGGTATATATGATGATAAGACCTTTGAACTGTTGATGGAACTTTCTGAATCAGTTTCATGCATGTATAGATAGCTCTTTGACTCATTTGAGTGGATGTTAGGGCTGGAAGAGACTCTCAAAACTAATGAAAAACAATTTCCAGTGAAGAAATATTGGATGAGCATGTATATGTACAAAGGTTTAGAGATGAACACTATTTAAACACATGTATTTAATTAGGCAGGATGTGCAGGAAAATCAAAGCAAAATAAAAAAACAAAAATCCCTACTCTTTGCTATTGGAAATGCAATGAAACCCAGAATAAAGGGAGAGGTGTGTATTTATGTAGTTATTTGTATCCTGCCTGTATTATTTTTGCAAATAACTCAGGGTTATCCAAGACACCTTCTTCCTCCTATTTTCCCCACAATAACAACTCCTACCCATCAGTCTCACCTGCTGTGAGAGCAGGAGCCACAAGTCCAAGAGGATCCCCAGATTGTGTACTGGATCTTTAGTGCCACTTCTTCTGGGACAGGAAATGGAAAATCTCCAGAACAGGAGGTCCAAAAACCAAAACCACTCAGTCATTTTGTTTGTGCTAAATCTGTTGCGCCATGTCCAGAGCTCTACAACTTTCAGGCACTGAGGCAGAACCGCCATACTCTAACTCTGATGACTCGGTATGGAATTATCAAACTGTGTATCATCATCATAAACACATGCCCATATATGCTGTAAAGGATTTCCTTTGAATCCTTGTTGCTATGCAGTGTTATTTTTCTTTTGGTTCATTCAGCTTTGGCAGCTAAACGCTTGATGCATGTATGCTGTTGCTGGTCAAGCTTTCTTTTGAAAATGGTTATTTCATTGTACAACTGTGTTTGGATTACTTTTTGAGAGTAACACAAACAGTTGGTTGCATAATTCAGAAATTTAAATTATGTGTGCAGAAGGAGAAAGCCTCTATGAAGCCAATTGCTAGAAAGAAGTTGAGCCCCAGAACAGACATCAGGAAGAATTTATAGCAGAAAGAGCTGTTCAGAGATGGAGCAGACTGTCTCAGAAGGTAGTAAACTCACTTCTCCCTTAAGCAAAGGCTGAATTATCATCTGTTAGAGAGACTGGGATGGTGGATTGCTCAACTGGATGAGATAGTTTCAAAATACTTTCCAACAATAATGTTCTGTGATTCTATGCTTACATATATATTGATTAAATACTACTATTTATTGTGGGCTATATTAAAGCAAAAGTGCGAGGACTGATTAACTTTAATAAATAAAGACACCTTAATCAATGAAACAGGAAAATAATACTGGAAATGAGCTATTTGTTATCTGTTTCTACTTCTCAATATATTCACCACCATTTGCTACTCATTTCTGTCAGAGAAGCAAGGCACATAAAAGAGCCCCACACTTTGTCTGTTCATCTAGGTCCTAACAATTCTTTCCCTCTCTTGAGTTATCTGAGTGAAATTTATTGGGGGAAAAGTAGAAGCTGCATGGCACCAGGTGTGAATTATATGATTGGTTGTTGGTAAAGTCCAATT
Organism: Notechis scutatus; assembly: GCF_049901735.1. Lineage (NCBI taxonomy): Eukaryota > Metazoa > Chordata > Lepidosauria > Squamata > Elapidae > Notechis > Notechis scutatus. The sequence continues at coordinate 98,535,588 of NC_142013.1, read as the reverse complement.
TCACTGCTCTCTCTTGGGTGACTGTTGAGGTTTAAGACCTCATTGTCACGCTATAGTATCAGATCAAAGCAAATCCACTTGATAAATACATCTACTGTATGTCACCAATATGTAGCCATGAATTGTCTAAATAGTCAACCCCTCATTCCTTTTCTGAAGGAAGCTATGTGATAAAATTCCATGGGCTGATACTTTATTTCTGGATCCTAATGTTGACTCTGTATCACAATGTTGTGAAGAAAATCCTCCCATTCATTCCCATAGCATAACAAAGATTTGCTGGCAAATATCAACTCCTAAAACTTTCATCTTTGCCATCAGCAACCAAGGAAGCTGTCTTGTACAAACATTTCAGTATTAATAAACACCAAATAATGTGATTGACATGTTCTTGTAAAAGGCCGGTCTTGACAGCAGTTTCCCTTTGAGTAATCCATTAATAGACTGTAATAGTTCACCAACCTTAAACGAAACTGTCATAAATCACTACTTCATTTTTGATTACACAAACCAGCTCTTCCCTATTTACTTTTGTCTCAGTGCTGCAATTTACTCTCCTCAGCATAATTATCACCATTAAAAAAACCCTTCATTTGGCAGTGAATTTTAATTGTAGGAATCCCCTACAGAAAAGGTAAATGTTCCCCTGCCCAGTTGTGTTCAGTGGTGCTCATCTCTACTTCCTAGCCAAAGGATCCAGTTTTGCCCAAAAATGCTCCCATGGTCACGTGGTTCGCATGATTATACCTTATGCTGAGGTGCACTGAACACTGTTACCTTCTTATCAAAATAGTACCTATTTATCAACTTGCATTTGCATGCTTTCAAACTGCCAGCTTGGAAGAAGAGGAATCTCTTAGGCAACTAAAATTCAATCACAGAATGTTTCTTAGACACTGATGAGTACTTATTGCAAACTTCTATTTCATGAAGAATGCAACATATCTTTTTCTCACAGCAACCCTGTCAAATGAAGTGAAAGAACAGATTTAAAGAACATGTCAGAGCTTCTTACAGATCTATTGGTGACTGGAAACAATATTTGGCCCGCATAACTGCTACGGTTCAAATGGCAAAAGGGGTTCAAGAAGACATATTCAGGTTTACAGCTGAAGTATATTTTTGCTGCAATAGTTGATAGCCTTTGTTGAAGTAAAAAACTATTCATTGTCATTGTTTTCTATGGAATTTTACACATTTTTTTTAAAGAAGATATTTTTTCCCAACAATAATTCTTATCTTTGATGGCAAACAGCATTCATCACTGACTCATTTGAAAACAGTTTTTTTTCAAGATATCATTGTGTCTTGTGGTAGAATATTGAAATCATTTGTAAATTGAGTGCATCTTTCAACTAATTGATTCATACTGCAGTTCTTTTTTAAAGGATTTGTTAGATTGATATCTGTTTATACATATACATCATTGTGAGATTCTATCAATATTGAAATAAATGATTTCCAGCAACATAGCTCTGCATGTGTTCTGATAGCTAATGACTAAATTTCTTTATATTTAATTACCATTATATTTAGCAGGAAGTCACAAATGGCTTCTATAATATTTTTATAAATTTCATTCAGAATTGTGAAGATTTTTGTTTATTTTGCCGCGAACAATAAAATGGGGTGAAATATTCATGGGTCAGTGCCTTTTTTTGTTAGTTAGAAGTTATACTGTATATTTCATTTGTCCTAAAGACAGCAATGAAACTCATCTCAGAGAGTGGACAGAATTTCTATGTAATGGAGGACAATGCAAAAAGAAGACATATAAACAACAGTCTTTCTTTATGCATTTCATGAAAGCATTTTGATGGAGAAGCTATTTTGCAGAAGAAAACATTTGGGAGATGGGATTTGGCACAATAATCACAGTAACTTTCAGATAATATGATAATCAAGCTGTGGAAAGCAAAATTCTATCTCGGACTATGAAATTTTCATCTGTTAGCATTTTTTGAAAAATTTTGAGGAAAGCAAATATTTATTATTTTAGCACTCTGCACTATGCACAGTTGAGGAAGCTTACCCATCATTTTTCTGAGCAGTTATATAGTTGTTGTTTTTTTAAGAAGGAGGGGTAATAAAGGAGGAACAGCAGGTATTTGAGTAGGAAGACAACTTGACTTAATGGTGCTTTGCTAAAAACATTTCTTATATTTACGAAGCAATTCTATAATTGCTTCTTCTTTTTCAGTGGTCTCTCAAACAAGCTCTGATGCCATGGCCTCATGAGTTACAAAAATGTATTATATGCTGAATATTTTTATTTCAAAAGATGATTAGGTTCAATGAAGCATTTTACAGAACTCCTCTGTGCAATAAATTATATGATTGAAGAAACTGTTTCCTTGGTTCCCTTCCTTCTGTCCACAGCTCTGCAGCACGAAGTCCTTTGTTACTCCAATTATTTTCAGCCAAAAAGAAGGCTATCGTTGCTAAAACAGAAATGTAAATATTAATCCTGGAAGAGTTAGCCTGTAGCCTTATAACAGCATTTTTATTTATTACATTTTAATGATTCTTTTCCCCCACCACTTAATTAGGCATATTTTAGGTTTAGTGGGGAGCAATATCATGCATAAAGATTTTGTTATTTCCCTGAATTTTTGCAAGAAGTAAGTATGTCAAAGCTGTAGAATTACCTTCTTATATCCTTTCTGATCATTCAATAAAATCATTTGCGAAAGATAATGGAAAAGATTTGATATGCAACACATAATCAAGCTGTGGAAGTTAGAGATATGAGATGTGAGTTGGGCACCAGTTTAGAAAGCTTTAAAAGGAGACTCACACTTCAAAAAGCTACCTGTCTTAATGTCTGTTTATGACTTCCTGAATTATAGACATTAATTAAATATTATGGGATTACACACTCAGCAAGGATTTAAATGTTTGCTCTCCATAAATTTAACCTTTTATGTAGAAATTTGGTTTCTCTGCAGTCTGATTCTTTACTGCAGACTAGAATAAAGACTATTGTGTGTACCAGTCTATAGACAGGTATATGGTTCATAGTTTAAAGACTTGAGTTTTTCATCCAGCCTATTCAAGTCAATAGATATTTGGCCTTGATAGCTTTGAAAATCCTTGATTTGGGTTGACATAGTGGTTCTGTTTAACCTGGGAACTTTCAGTTCCAATTTTATCAGCTTAATTTCTTAGAAATACCATCTTTGGAATGAAGTTAGTCCTTCTGATATAGTACTTCAACATCCTTCTATCTTTCTTGAATGACTTAGCTGGGCTCTATGTGACATATGCATTGGACAAAAATATGCCCAGTAGAGTTCTTCTTTAGTCCTTACACAAAATTTTAGTTTCCTTCTGAGGTTTTGCCTATCACACCTCCTCATTGATTTCTATTTCAGTTTCCAGTTAAACATGCTTACTGTTTTGGTCCTCATTATTTCCATTGTGAACTGGTGAATATGCAAAGCAGAAAAGATACTTATATATTTGGAGACTGAGAGATGGATAGATAGATAGATAAATAGGTAGATAGGTAGGTAGATAGAGTGATAGAGTGATAGATAGATAGATAGATGAGAGAGATAAGAGATAGAGTGATAGATAGAGTGATAGATATAGATGATATAGATATAGATGCATAACTTATGCATTCCAAGCAGCACAGCCATTACTTTTATATCTCCACAGATTTCAGAATGTGGATGTACAGAATGTGCTTCAACAGCAGTTCCATTTTTTTTAATGTGTGAAGCATAGCCAATAGGTGTGCACATTGCCATTGTGTTAAAAACCAAAAAAAAAAAAATCTATAAAACTGTATGTGGTAGGTTAAATTACAGGTTATTTCATGGTTAGCATCAACAATCTTTATGACACACCAAAAGTGTTCAGGACCAAAAGTGTTCAGGAAGCAAAATTGCCTTGTCCAGTGAACTTGATGTACTTGATGCATTTTCAATCAACGTGTAAAACTGTCTGCATGTTGGTTTTGCTAAGCTTCCAAATTCATGCTAAGCCATGTACTTGGATTTGAAATATCAATATCTTAATCTGCCATACATGATTTGCTGTTATAATTTAGATTCTTCTCTAATGCTTCTCTCCTTGTTATATTCTACTTTGCCAAGTAATAGAAGAAGAGAGCAGAATCCACATTTCTTTTTCTTAGAAATAATGATTACTTTCTAAATAGATTTCTGGATCTTTGCTGGATATGAAGCACCTTCATTACTGAGGAGAGGAAAGAAAAGAAGTAGGTAATTAACAATGATTTACAGCAACCACAAAGAAGGACTATATATTTCAGCATTAAATATTATTTCCACTTAGGTAATTTCCATTAAACACAGAGGGGAGACAGAGAAAGAGAGAGAAAGATAAAGAAAAAGAAAAAAAGAAATTTGTAATGGTAGATATTTTCAAAACTTCATTATTATGGAGTTTTAAAAGGCAATAAATTCAAAACTTCTAAAATAGAATTGGCCAAAAGACATGACAGAAAGAAAGCAAGAAAGAATCATAAGCACAGACATAGACACAGACATACAGACACAGTCAAAAAGACATTTTTCTAAGCAAGTCAAAAGCAGAATTTTCTGCTTTAATGAACAAACTGACTGTTGAAAATAGAGAATAGAACAAACCTTTGCACCCAAAGAAAAATTGCCATTTTAGAAAAGGTATCATGCTATTCTCTAAAAACTCTCATTCTACAGAACATTCTATATACAGAACAAAAACTAAATACAGGCATCAGGAACCTATGGCTCACAATGTTGTTAGATTATAACTTTCAGCATCTATTGAGCAAGAAAACTGTGCTTTTGGGAGAGAGTATAAGAACTCTAGATCCAGCATCCATGGGAAAGACAAGAATAGGAAGTTATAAAGTGTGTGAAATCATCATGTAAATGATGATTTTTTAAATGCTGTTAACTACTCTAGTGTGTGAGTTAGACAGCCATATTAATTTGTGTAATAAACAAGTTAAGGTGCTGTCCATTAGTACAAGCCTCTCTTTTTCTTTCTGACAAAGCTGCTATTAAGTGTTGCAAGAATATCAGAAGCCATGCATGGTGTGCTGTCCCACCTTGTTTCAACCAGTTTTTAACCAGTGGAATGACTTGCCTTCAGGACACAGGTGGGATTCAAATTATTTTACTACCGGTTCTGTGGGCTTGGTTTGGTGAGCGTGGCAGGGGAAGGATACTATAAAATCTCCAGTCAGAAGTGGTATTTGCCAGTTCTCTGAACTACTGAAAATTTCTTCTACTGGTTCTCCAGAACTGGTCAGAACCTGCTGAATACCACCTCTGCTTCAGGAGTTGTGGGTGCTCCATCACTGGAGGCTTTTAAGAAGTGACTGGACAGCCACCTGTCTGAAATTGTACAGGGTCTCCTGCTTGTGCAGAGGGTTGGACTGGAAGACCTCCAAGGTCCCTTCCAACTCTGTTATTCTGAAATAAAAATCAAGTAAGAGAAAAGGTTGAGGTCATTGAGAACATGGGTGGTGCTGTGAATTCAGTTTTTAAACAACCTCCAATTATAGTTCCTGATAACATTCTGACTCTGATGCCACCCTTATTAGACACTCATAGGTTGAAGCAGGAATAGGCCAACAAACTTTTGTCTTTTAGTTAGCCCTCATCTGGTACACAAATACTGAACACTGGTTTCTGACAAGACACTATAGTATGAAAAGTTGCATTGGATTAGGAATAGAAATAGTTGAATAGGAATTTTCCGTTATTAGAACATTTGCACAAATGGTGTGCCCTGATAGTATGAACACCTACAGGGAGTACACAAAGAATCTTATTTCACGAAAGACAATATCAATTAGGGGATAATAGAATCCCAAAGGTTAAATATCAAAGTGGGATCAACAGCAGAGTACAGTGCAGTGTACTAAACATGAATGTAAAGTATTATTATGTGACTTACTTTGAATATACCATACATGTGACTAACGGTCTTTAAATAAATGTGTTTGTGGTAGAAAATCAGTAGATTTCAAGATGTGTACTTTATCAAAGCGCCAGCCAATACTGAAAAAGTCCAGCAATGAATATTATGATTTACTGTTCTTTATAAAGTTTTGATGAGAGAAAACTACTATACTTATGGACAAGTAGAATTATTGTGGACAAAAATTGCCTATATATAAATAGTTTAATGTATAATAGGCATTCTAAACAGTTTTGGAAATAGAATATTTTCTCAAGACATCATTAACTCCTACCTAGTCAACATCCTGTTTCCCACAGTGGTTGTACATATGGGAATCCCTTAAACAAGACATGAGAATCATAGGGTTTTTCTGCATTATTTTTCTCCCAAGGGACTGGTTTTATTCAAATGTACATTATATTGCCTCTCATTTTAGAGATAACTCCATCAGTGGTGGTAGTTATAATAGTCACTGATGATTTACTGCACAGGAATTTATTTAATTCCATTTTAGAGGCTTAAAATACACATAAAATGCATCTTATTATGCTCTATTTCAGGGCTGTCAAACTCCCAGCCCATGGGCCAGATGTGTCACGTGCTGGCCATGCCCATGCCTGATTTAGCAAAAGGGGGGTGGGGTGGAATTCCCAATATGTCACATGATGCCGCAGTAATGCCATGAGTTTGATACCCCTGGTCTACTCCCTGTTTATTCCTTATAAAAATATTTTTAAAATGCCTTATTTAGACTGGCAACACCATTCAATATTCTTATCTCTGTCTTCAGTTCTTTCATTGTTAGGCTGAAATGCTCAAATAAAAAACATGGCCATTCTTTTATAAATAAATAAATGCTGTTTGAAGGGCTGAAAATGTTTTACCTCTTTTCTTTTTAACAATCATTTACACTGTTGCATTTTAGTTATTGAGATAGAATTATAGGGAAGGAGAAATTAGTGACATCCTAGTATACATGGTCATGTTCCAGTTCAGGTGTGTCAAACTTGATTTCATTGAGGGCCGTATCAGGCTTGTGTTTGACCTTGGGGGTGGGGGTGGGGCATGGTTAGGGTGGGCAAGGGCAGCTCTATGTCACTCATTGAGGCTCCATTTTCAGCCATGATAGCTTCCTGCAGTCCTCTGCCAGAAAAAAATGGAGCTCAGGGAGGTCGTACGCAGTCCAACTGGGCGCCATTTTTACTGGCAGAGAAACCATGGGCTAGTCTTTCACTGTTTCCAGGGTGGGCCCGTAGGCCAGATCTAAGCATCCCATAGGCCAGATCTGGCCCGCGGGCCTTGAATTTGGTAGCCCTGATCTAATTGAACCTCCAGTTGCTTACAATTTGAAAATATGATGAATAAGAAAGTAGAGCATGATAAGACAGCTAGTAATTGCCTATTTTGTTTTTAAATGTTATTGTTAGATGGGCGCCGAATAAGAGGCGGAGACAAAAAGAACAGGTAACTGCTTTATCTCCTGCTTACAACACAAGTTGAGAAACTGCGGTTGGCGCCGGCTTATGTAGCCGGTGCTGTCCAATGTTTCAGCCACTGTTGTGTCTGGGCCAATCGGTGGAGCCTGGCATCAGACTCAACTTGGCTGGCCATATAAGGCAATACTTAACAGTTATATTGTCCAAAATAGTTCCTTGTAGTGAAATCCTCAATTTAGCAATGCACTGTGTGAAGAAAACATAATTTTCTATTTTCTATTTTAAGTGATTCAGCTTTATAAAATAATGTGAACTCTAGTGTTACACCATTATGACAGAGAAATCTTTACATACCTGCATTTGTTTAGGTTCAGATGATATCAGAATTTTAAACCAACCATAAATTAAAGCTTGTGTTGTGTATCAATTGTTTCTCAGTTCAGATTTATGCTTAATTCATACAGCATGTTCATTTTTACATCTTAGAAATAGATAATATATTCTATTAACTTAAATATTAAGAGGCATATAACTCAGTGCTATGACCCTTTAAGGCT
>NC_142013.1:97775170-97845170 GCF_049901735.1 Notechis scutatus | reverse complement strand
TTCAGTCCGACTTAAGCATGGTATATAAAATCATACATTGCAATGTCCTACCTGTCAATGAATACTTCAGCTTTAACCATAACAACACAAGAGCACACAACAGATACAAACTCAAAGTAAACCGCACCAAACTTGATTGCAGGAAATACGACTTCAGCAATAGAGTGGTCAATGTCTGGAATACTCTACCCGACTCTGTAGTCTCTTCCCCAAACCCCAAAAACTTTAACCTTAGACTGTCTACTATTGACCTCACCCCTTTCCTAAGAGGTCTGTAGGGGGCGTGCATAAGCGCACCATCGTGCCTACCGTCCCTGTCCTATTGTTTCTCTTATTCTTTTATTTTTCTTATATGTACCCATTTCATATATTAACAACTATGTATACACTTGTACTTATTATCTTGTAAACAATTGACAAATCAAATAAATAAATAAATAAAAAAATAAAATTTGAAAAAGCACCTTTGGGAAGCCATGACCTGGATGACTGAGAATCTCCGCAGACATTCAAGGACAATGCACAATATCATTATCATTATATGTCACTTTAGTATCCCAAGGAAAACTACATATTCATGAATTGATAGCACTATATAACTTTATTGTAAAAAAAAAAAGTAACACAGACAAATAATAGACAGATCCATTGCAATCCAAATTGTATCAGTCTTCTGATAAGTAATAGCTAAAGTAAATGTATTAACTTTTCTTTTTAATGACATCTGCATTTTACTTCATTTTCCTCCACAGTAAATTTAAATAATAAACAAGAGTAAATTTGTGATACAATAAGTATGATAAAACTGTTCGCAGAGGATAGGCAATCACACACATCTACATAATGACTATAACACATAAAGTCAGATACAGATATTACGATATCTACAAATGAAACAGCATATTTAATATGCTTCCATGCGAAATCTGTCTTAATACTGAGAATGATACAGAATAGTCAACAGCAGCAGAAATTCTGCCAGTAGAATTTATTTATTTATCATCTTGGAAGTCCACGTATTGCCTCTGAAGAGTTGAAAAACTTTCTGGAGCAGATTAGAAGGTGAATAGATATCAAAGAGAAGAAAAACAAATGAAAAATATCAGAGCAGAAGTAAAATAATGTTAGATACAACCTATCCACTACCAATTTACCAAATAACAAGAAAGTAGCTTTTATGTTGAAAGTCACAGGAGTGATTGTGAAACCTTGTACGTTTGTGTTCCTATTGTTAATCCGATGTGTCTTATTTAGTAAAAGATTTAAAATACAAGTGTACATGGATTATATCTGTAGCTCTTGTCTCAGCAAATTGTAGTGGTACAGTGCTACAGGGAAAATGGCTTCCCCATATTCTTGTTGTTTCAATTTTATTATTGAATAATTCCAATAATTTCCCGAGACTTGTACATTGTAGAGATAAGGAATCTAAGCCACATGGGCTTGATGTATCCTTTCAGGTGGATAAAGTCCTGTAATTGAAAAATCAAATGTTAATGCAGTGCATTTAACAACATTACTGTATACATGTTTTGCCTTTGTTTAGAATGATTGGAATGCCTGCAATATCTCTTTGAGATGTCTGTTGATGATTAAATGCTTGTTGGAAATTAGGAATGCGTGTACGTACAGAGAGAGAAGAGTAGAGAGGAAAAGTAATTAGTGGTTCAGAAAGTTGCATACAGTAGTTGCACAGTAGACAGAAACCCTTGTGTTAATCCAAAGGGTTTGACTCATTCATTTAAATACCAAACCAACCAAGTTTCATTAAAGCTATTTTGAAAACATACCTGCAGTGGAAACCAGCATGAATGGAACACTTGACAAATAAGTTTATTAAAGAAATGAAAAGTTACAGGATTTATTTTGAAGAGAGCTAGCTGAAGGAGGAGAACAGTAGAAATTAAAATAGTCATTTCTCTTCCTTCAAATGAGCAGAACACAGTTTGACTCGGCAGGGATGGGTGATTAAGAGACTTGCTTTTCCAAAAGCAAGTGTGCTTATAAATAAGAGATCAAAGGCCTTAACCTTTAATAAGAATAAATGATTAAAATGTGGATGGAGAAATATCTCCCCTGCCTTCACATTTTACCATGTTATATGAAACATTTCTTTTCCTGTGGCTTGAATGGCAATTGGCAGCCCCAGAATGAAACAAAAGCTTTTGTCTAGCCAGTTTATTTTAATTTGGATAATTGCTTGCAATTTGCCCCTTAACCATTAGCCTCATACCTTTCCTTTGAACCCACATTTGTTTCAGATGTTCAGGGTTTCAAAGGGACCAAATGCTAATGATGGAACAGGCAGTTTATATAAACAACCAATAGTTGGTAGCTGATTCAGAGTGCCAAAAGGGGAAAGAAAAAAAAAGAAGTAAAATAACCAATTCCTGCTGAGGTTTTTTCCCCTTTACTCTGCAGATGCCATGCATCATTAATTCAATTATTTAATAGCTATTGGAAACCTTCAAATGTGTGACCTATAGTCGTCCCCCACTTGCCTCTCTTTATTCATGAATACACCCCATTATACACAAGCCAGTGTGGTAGGACACAGTGATTAAGAAGCCAAACGTAGAACAATTTAACAAAGGATTTAAAGTAATGGTAATAAAAATGATTTTGTACTTCTCATATTTACATTTGATGCTTTAACCTGGTAAATAGGATTACGTTTTTCAAAAAGTATACATGTCTGATAAGAATGGAAAACAACTGGCAGTTGCTTTCATAGCACAGAAAGTTGGAAGGCACAGCAGTAGGAGACACAGCCAGTAGAAGGTGTATAACCAGTAACCAGTCTTGGTTGAACATCTGACTATTTAGTGTCCAGTCTAGATGGGATTGGAAAAAAAAAAACCTGGCTTATAGTCTAGTCACTTTCAGTATGCAAGAGCATCTTAAGATTGTTGTACAAATAGACTTTCCTTAGGCAGGGAGGCTCACATTGGAATCCTGATTTAACTATGGACTTCTCTGCATAACTTTAATCCTCTCATTCTCTTAGCAGAAGCAAATCACAGACTGTTATAGTCCCAAAGGTGCTTTTTCTTCAGCTCTGAAGAAACTTCTTGGATGAGAGGCAAAATGTCTTCAAAGAAAAACTAGAAAGTCCTGTTGCTTTTTGAAAAAGCATCTTTGGGATAACCATGACCTGGATGACTGAGAATCTCTATAGACCCAGAGTGTTAGATTAACATATAATGAGGCATCCTATGAAAACTACCTTAACTCCTGCACAAACTCTCCCCCACGGCTTCTCCAGGTATGCATTCCATCATACTCTGCCATTTATCCATAACATCAGCCCAAAAGCCGAAACTATTTTTATAAGAGTACTCTTCTCATATCATATATTTATGTCTATTATCTATAGGGATGCAGTGGTTCAGTGGCTAAGACACTGAGCTTGTTGATCAGAAATGTCAGCAGTTTGGCAGTTCGAATCCCTTGCACCGCATAATGGAGTAAGCTCCCATTACTTGTCCCAGCTTCTGCCAACCTAGCAGTTCGAAAGCATGTAAAAATGCAAGTAGAAAAATAGGGACCACTTTGGTGAGAAGATAACAATGTTCCGTGTGCCTTCGGTGTTTAATCCTGCTGATCACATGACCACGGAGACATCTTCGGACAACACTGGCTCTTCGGCTTTGTAATGGAGATGAGCCCTGCCCCTTAGAGCCAGAAAGGACTAGCACATATGTGCGAGGGGAACCTTTACCTTTATTATCTATCTACATATCTATCTATCTACAGTATCTACCTACCTACCTACCTATCATCACTTGTTTTCTTGGGAAAAAAATATGTGCTTTATTTTTGCTTTTGGTATAAAAAGAAAAGGAAGTGTTTATATAGATCTAGATCTATAGTTTTATATAGCTATTCATCACAAAACTTCTAAAGTTTTCCTTTTTCTTTCCTTGTATTGGTTTCTTTTTCATTTTCATTAATAAAGCAAATTTGTGGTTGTTGCACGTTGTTTGCTTAAGTTCATGGAAAAGGCTGCCCCTAAACGTCCCCAAAGAATAATATGTGAAACAGGAAAAAGAAACTGTGGAGATCTGATAATTCATTTTTTTTTACTTTTATCTTTATTTTTACCTTTATAGGCAATGAATTCCTAAAGCCAAAGTTAGGCCAGTTTGGGTTGCATGCAATTCAGTTTCACAAACAAAGTATTGGCAAAGTATTATCTCATACAATGAGAGACAATGTGATTATGGAGAAAGAAAAAGAGCATTAAATGTCTTGTAGGCTGCAATTTAATGCTAACTATGCTTAAATGTAATAAACATCTGACTTTATGACTGCAGAATCAAGGATATATTCCTGAGCCAAAAGGAAGAAAATATGAACTTTACCGCGGATATTTTTGGTTGCCTGGGTATGACAGTCCCCAGAGCATTGAAGAGTGATATAAGTGGCTTGATCTACCACTGAGTATTCTCATTTATCTGGATGCCATATAGAAGACAAAATGATAGAATTCTTAGTATATTGTCTAACAAGCTATATCTGCTAGGAAGGTCAAGAAAGGGAATAATGAGGGAAAAGAGAACAATGAGGGATTTATGCCCTGGATAATTGAATGGCAAGGAAAATGAAAATATGTTGAAGGTTGGTTGCTTCAAGAGAATTGTGCTACTATTAATATCATAGTCTTCCTTCCTTCCTTCCTTCCTTCCTTCCTTCCTTCCTTCCTTCCTTCCTTCCTTCCTTCCTTCCTTTCCTTCCTCCCTCCCTCCCTCCCTCCCTCCCTCCCTTCCTTCCTTCCTTCCTTCCTTCCTTCCTTCCTTCCTTCCTTCCTTCCTCATATATCACTAAGAAATACTTTTGAATTTTGCCCAGAAAACAATTTTGACTTCTCAGTAAAGCCACCTGAATTTCATCTTGACTCAAAGGTTTAATTTTTCCGAGTATCAAACCAGGATGTGATTATGGAAATGATACATACAAATTATCATACCCCTAGATATACTCTTCCATGTAATTGCAACTTGGCTTCATACAAGCTTCAATCTCTGATATAATTGCTCCCTCAACAATCTTTTTGATTTGATGATTTCCAACTTTTCAGGAATTATTTTGACACATGATGGTTGAAAGTTATTTTAGATTATTACCTGGCCACCGTTTCTTCTTCTCTTGTTCACTTTTAAACCTGGTGATTTAAAGCTATGAAATAAACTATTTTGACATATTCTTTCACTAGAAGATCTCTCTTACCAGTGCAAGTTCCCAAGAAACAGTTTTGATTTTTATTTGTATTCATTTATTTATGTCACAGCATTTTTATCCTCCTAGAACAGGGGTGTCAAACTGGCAGCCCACATACTGGATGTGTCACATGCAAGCCATGCCCACCCCAGCTCCACGAAGGAGAAAAAACATTGTGATACATCACATGACAGCAACATGGTGCCGAGAGTTTGACATCCATGTCCTAGAAAATCTGGCCATGTCCCCATGGAATGCAGTCCGGTGAGCAATGGAAGAGGCAATGACATGTTCATGGAGATATTTATGAAAGCCCCAAGAAGAAACAAACAAACAAAAAATATTATTAAAATAGAAGGACTAGAATTATGGGAAATCATATATCTCAGGCACAGTGGAATGTAGAGATCTGTCCAAAGAAATACATCAAACTCCCAAACTTAATGTGCAAATGGTTAAGGTAAAGTTGAATAAACTAAAAGGATCTAAAGAAAGATGACATGCCTTTTGATTAATGAAGTGCTGAATGAAGAAGAAAATAAAGCTAGTGATACCATTGTTGACAAAGGTCCATTAAAAAATACAATCATACATCAAATGATAGACAGCTTTGGTAACCATTATTATATAGAAATGTCATATCTGGAAAAGGTGGAGGAAAAGGAGAGGTAATTATTTGCCTTGTGCTTGTGAATATAGGAAAACCCATAATTATAAATAAAAGCTGTGAGAGAGGGCCTTTCCTATTCCTGAGTTAACTTGCAATGTAACAATAAAACCTGCCTTACCTATTGGCTTTGTTTGTCTATTGTGATTTTATTTTTAAAAAATCTATATGCCCCGGTATTGAATGAATGAAGGCATAACAAATTTGTGTTCCTGATCTTGATACAAATGGCAGTAGAGATCCACAAGGGTGGCTTGTTCAATGGCTTCTGACTTACTGTGACAAAGGCAGTGATTATATGGGATTTTCTGTAATCTGCCTTCTAGAAGGCAGATTTCAAGGCATTTCAATGTGCTAGCATCAGAATTCTTTGGGATTTTGTTATGCAGGCAAAGTTAGGCTACTTGGCTGGTTTGTGACTGGTCATTTGGTTGCGTAAAATGGCAGCAAAAGCTTAACTGTGATCTATTTTTTATTTTATTTATTTATTTATTTGATTTGTCAATCACTTACAAGATAATAGGTATAAGTATAAACACGAGTAAGAATACAGGAAATAGGTATGAATAAATGGGGACAATAGGACAGGGACAGTAGGCACGGTGGTGCACTTATGCACGCCCCTTACAGACCTCCTAGAAATGGGGTGAGGTCAATAGTGGATAGTTTGAGGTTAAAGGAGTGGGGGGTTAGAGGATGTAACAACAGAGTCAGGTAGTGCATTCCAGGCATTGACCACTCTGTTGCTGAAGTCATACTTTCTGTAATCGAGTTTGAAGCTGTTTACATTGAGTTTGTATCTGTTGTGTGCTCTCATATTGTTGTGGTTAAAGCTGAAGTAGTCATTGACTGGTATGACATTGTAGCAGATAATTTTGTGTGAATCTCTGTCGTCTGAGGTTTTTCCTGGCCAAATTATGCCAGTTTTAATTAATGCATAAGTGAATAAAGACTAATTAATGCATAAGTGAATAAAGGAGGTTCTCTTCCAATCTATTTTTTTCCATTTCAAAATAAGGACTCACTTATAGAAATATGCTTGCAGGAAAAATAATAAGTCTTTATCAGAAGTCAAAATGTCAGCATATGTAGAAGCTTTCATTTTAAATAATCCTACTTACATATGAAGAACTTCACTAGGCATACATTGAGGCCCTTGAAGAATATTTTATAAAAACTTGAAATTAATAGGCTCAGCATTTTAAAGATTGGAATATATGCTAGTTGTGCTCTCTGAAGTAGCAGCCAATGAAACTTTCCTGATAAAAATTTTGTTGCAAGAGGCCTCCTCCAAAATGGTCAAAGTTCTATATACTTGTTTCAAAACTAAATATATTTTTGTCCCATAATTTCTATGGGCATACTATACCTTTGGTAAAAGAAATTGATCCCAGGGTGTTTAAAATAGTGTGCTTGTTCTAGCCAGTGCTCATTTAAAGATCAATTTAGCATCCTTATCCCTTTTAGTAAATATTCCATATTTTGGTTTTGTCATAATTAATCTCTGTACATTGGTTGTCACCATTGGAAGCAAGTATACACAACACTCTTCTTTAATCCTCTGTGCTTTGAGAGACAATCCTCTTTGCCTGTGCAAAGGAGGATATCAAGATTTTTGTTGACTTTTTCTGGTGACTGATTGTACAAATTATCTACCAAGATACTTCCTGCCTACTTGGAATTTTCTTTGGTGAGGTGCCCTTCAACACCGCAGCACCATGTTGTCATGGAGATAAGCAGAGTCAGACCTCCAATTGGGCTATCTTTCCAATGTCTCAGCATGTTCCTAATGAGAATGCTACAAAAGGATCCAGAGAAGGATCTTCAGACAATCAAGTCTTTTGCAAAAACTGCAGATCATAATCATTTTCCTGTTAAATCTTTACAATTTTTTAAAAGACGGGCTTTCCAAGCAATAACATTTCATGTAAGGAGGTCAAAAGCAAGATCAGTCTGCTTTCCAAAATTAAAATGGGTTGCCCAGTTGGCTTTTTCCACCCCCCCCCCCAGGAAGCTGTCATTGGTGGCTACAAAAACTTCTCTGATATGTCCTGAGGTATATACCTCCTTGCAGGATTGACATCCTTCTGTGATCAATATACTGTATTTATAGAGGAATCAAAAATTAGGAGAGTCTTAGTGATTCATTTTCACAAATTAATGAAATATCAGCTGGTTAGCATTGGTCTTGGTTATCCAAGACTTTAAATGTTATCAAGCTTGCTGAAAATTTGGCAAGACTTTAATACAGAGGGTTGAGAGCATCTTCGCATCAGGTATGATGAAAAAAATGTTTCAGTTTATTTGCTGTATCTGAGAGATCATGAATCAGCACTGCCTATGAAGAGTCAGTAAAGTTGGCATTATCAAGGACTTAAATTATGTTGTCAAGCGTTACTTTTCTATCTCCGGGAATCTGTGTAGGAGTTTCCTGAGGTTCAGGCTGAGCAGCTATTTTCTTTTGCTAAATGTCTTCCTGAGGGCAGCAAGCACTGTTGAAAAGCAAACGTTTAATACCTTAAAAGCAAAGACTTAAAATCTCCTTTGTGGAAGTATTTGAAATATAGTCAAATAATGTCTGATCTTTAACTGATAAAATAATTGATTGACAAAAAGCAGCTATTTATTTATTTATTTATTTATTTATTTATTTATTTATTTATTGTGGATGATCTGATGAGTAAGGACATAATGAGACAACTTACTATTGTTCAGAGGATAATGTAAATCTGAGATAAGGAATGAAGTAAGGCTTACTTGTTTCTCCAGTGCCCCAAATTTAACCTGTTATTCACCACTGAAAGCAAATTCTGGATAAATTATAAAAACAGTTATTTGATCATTCACAGTTCCAGTTTTGATATGGTATGAATAGTGTCTTGTTACTTTTTAGAAGGAAAAAAAATCAGAACGAGTCTGGTAGCACTTTTTTTTTTGACAAAAAAGGAGAGTATCACAAAACAAACTTTTGTGAATTACGAAAGACAGCAAGATCATCTGAGGCAGCCTGTTCCTAGCTTGTCTGATTTTCTGTATTTGAGCAGTCTTCCAGCTGCTCCTGTTAGCTTTCTTGTTTTCTAATTTATCTTGCTAACATTGTCTAACCTTTTGACAGTATCCAGTCCTCAGAAATTATTCTTGTAAGATTGTTGTGACTGTGGAGAGTAACCGACAACTGCATTTGTTTGTTCAACATGAAGGAATAAATCAATTTTTTAAAGATTTCATAATCAAATTGAAAGAATGTCAATCATCCAAATTAATATTCAAATTTACAGCCAGTGAAGAAGTTTCTGTTTGCATGCTTTCTGGTTACACTTATTGGAGATTTATTAGCATAATTAGCAGTTGCTTCACTATCTGAGAGCAAATCTGACTGGAAAGCAGTATATTTATTAGCTATTTCAAGAAAGTCTAGTGTTCCCACATTTTTTGAGCATAGAAAAATACTTGTGAGTTTTTGGTTGCCTCGGTGCCTTTTGCATTTCCAAAGGCACATTATTACCTGGCCTATTCATTAATCTTGTTTGCATCTCAGGAGTAGGAGATACATTTATATCTTCTTTCATAGATACAAATTTAGAGATAGAATGCTTAATGCTAGT
The DNA here is from genome assembly GCF_049901735.1 of Notechis scutatus. Taxonomy (NCBI): domain Eukaryota; kingdom Metazoa; phylum Chordata; class Lepidosauria; order Squamata; family Elapidae; genus Notechis; species Notechis scutatus. The sequence goes on along the minus strand of NC_142013.1, from coordinate 97,835,678 downwards.
TTCTTTGTATTCTTTTAAAATTCACACCATATCCAGATAGTGCTCTATTGTCCTTGATCCCCAAAGCTTTTGATATGCAATGTGTTGTGAAAATAGAAATGGACAAGACATTTCAAAAATAATACAACCCAGTGTGAAACCTAAGACAATATTGATATGCAGACAAAACCACCCGTGAATATAGGAGGATAAAAAGGAGAAAAGAAGATAGAATAAATGAAAAATTGCATTCTGAATGATGTTGCTAAACCATATTAGCAAGAAAAACTGTAACCTACTGAAGAGCATATTGTACCATACATTCATCATACGGTAGGGTGGACACAATACATACCCTGTGTATCCATCAGAGGAATTGTCATTAAGATAGGGTTTTATATATAAGGATAAAAGTGATGTTCACAATTCCATACAGTAAATGTAGCCATCGTGAAAGTGTATTTCCCTTAAATATCTGGGATAATATGAAAACATGTTCCTGACTGTGTTTTATCTTTGGTTAGCTGCCTACTACAGTGATAGATGGCACAACAAATACTTGGTTCTCTACTGGACTGCCATGCAACTATTGAAATAAATATTGATAGCCATCTACCTCAGGGGTCCCCAACCACCGGTCCCTGGACCGGTACCGGTCCGTGGATCATTTTTTACCGGCCCGCAAAGCTTGGGCGCCGCCATCTTGTTTCAACAGCGCTTCCAGGTTTTCGGTTGCTTCCGGGTTTTCAGTTGGAAAGTGCTTCCGGGTTTTCAGTTGGAAAGCGGCGTTTGGGTGCTCACACCTTAGTTTCGTCGAAGAGGGGGGCGGCTTCGAACGAAGAGCCATCCCGATGGTGGTGGAGTCTCGCGTTACTCAGGTACCGGTCCGTGGAAGAATAAATAATCGTGAAACCGGTCCCTGGTTCAAAAAAGGTTGGGGGCCACTGATCTACCTGGAAGCAGACTTTTATTTTTATTTCCAATTTGCAGACATCAGTCACCTGTTGTATGATTAGGTGTTAGAAGTCAGAGCTTGTTTGTTTCTTTCCTCTTCTACTCCCAACAAACATTTTGGTAAAATTTTCAAAAGTAGGGTGCAGGACACTTCCGTTGATAATATAGTTAGTTAAAAAAAACTGCTCATAAGAAATATATCTATGTGTTATTCCTCCCCCCGCTTCCCAATTACTCATTTTCGATCTCCACATCCTTCAGGTAGGAGAGCTTCTTTGTCAGTATGTATATATATTGAACAATTTGCATGGGCAAGTGTAGCTGACACAGCTTCTTTTAGGCTGCAGTGAGAGACTGTACTATAATATTTTTAAAATAGCTATTATATGATACTTGGATTCCCACCACACTCTTACTAGACTTCTTAGATCTCTCTCTGTCTCATAGATAGATAGATAGATAGATAGATAGATAGATAGATAGATAGATAGATAGATAGATAGATAGACAGACATATATACATATACATATACATACACACACACACACACACACACATGCACTTTCTGGTTTCTTTCTAATGTCCCAATGATTCAAATTCTAAGAGACAACGGGGAAACAGAAAAAGAGAGTGAGAAGAGAAGATGAGGGAAGGGGAGGGGAGGGAGAGAAGAAGGGAAGGGAAGAAGGAAGGGAGGAAGGGAGGAAGAAATCTAAGGCTGGTCCTTAGATCTTCTTATCAAAGTAGACTAAAGAGGATTGAGGAGTAAAAATCATTGCACTTCATGTAGGCTTTATTCCTGAATAAATGTCCACAAGATAATATTTCTCAGCAAATTGCTTCTTATTTTTAAAATCCTTGCATCTTCTAATCAAATTTAATTGATTGGGAGATGACTTAATATGCATGTCTAGAACCATAGAGTTCCATCTCATTCCTGCTTGGGGATGGATTTTGTCTCATCTGGAATGCTCTGTGCAATAAAGTTTCTTGTAGTATAATTTATCCATTGAAGAAAAGTGTAAAAATTGAATGAATGTTTTTATTTCCACTTTCTTTTCTTTTCTTTTCTTTTTTTCTCTTGTTTTAATGTATTTTATTTATATCTGACATTTCATAAAACTCTTCAAGATGCTTTGGCTTTATAGAAGATGTTCTCTCTCTCTCTCTCTCTTTGTCTGTCTGTGTGTGTGTGTGTGTGTGTGTGCGTTCATCTCTGAAATCATGGTTATATATTCAGTGTATGGACAACAACAAAGGATGGTAAACACTGCATTAATATCTTCTCTTCCAATTAATTTCCGTATTGATGAATCTCTGTGTTTGCTTCGAAGGAAAGTATTTCTCAGACACTCATTTCCCTAGAAGTGTGCCAAAGTTGCTCAACCATTAATAAAGTGAAATAATGGCCCCAGATAGCACATCTAAAAGATGGGAGAACTTGAATTATGGCAAGATGTGCAAGAAGCTAGAGCTATATTCATTACACTATCTATCCTATTCCTAAGATTTATTTGACCATATGGAATTGTCTAGTTCAACTGGCACTAAGAAGGAAATGTGTAATGTAATGATGGAGATGTCACTTGGTTTTGTTTGTTTGTTTGTTTTCCCATCAAATATCAAAACATCTTAGTCCGAGCCTAGTTTATCAGTTCATCCTAGTAACAAATTGAGAGTGGTGAAGTCCAGCCGAAGAACAATTTTGTCTCAGCTTATTTTGATATAAAAATGATTGGGGGAGATGATATGAGAGCAGGTAAATTTGTTGTCAAAACTGGAAGTTATTTATAGGCAATTCAAAGCAGTTACTTTCTGGCTTTACTTCATCTGTACTTCAGATATCATGGAAGATATGAATCTCTTCTGAAGATATAGATTTCTCGGGTTTTGTTTGCATGGGTTATGATCACTAGAGGATCCTTTCTTATATGTCTGTCTTAAAACCTTTTTTCCCCATTCCATGATGGTCCTAAGTAGCATGTTTCTGCTTTCTTGACTTTTCTCTTTAAAATGAAGACAAAGGGATTTTCTTCCTAGATTATAAACTATAAGTTTTCAAAACCATTGTTCACTTTTTGGCAACATGGCTAGATAATTTGCTTACACCGAGACACTAAAAATGAGATAAAAATAACAGATTAAATTAAAATGAATAGGTGAAAATATTCATAATTAGACCACATGAATAAAGGTTAATTAATTAACTTTGCCCTCACAATAAAATTGTCACTAATTCAGAACCTGGATGGATGGATAGATGGATAGGTGGGTGATAGATAGGTAGATGGGTAATACATTTTCATTTCATTTCTAATCAAATAAAAAATTGTTTCACTTGTAATTTGGTTCCCTTTAGTCTGCAGTAGGGGAGGAGGAGGCATAATTTTAGTGTGCTTATTGTTCCCAGTCATTTTATTTAAAAAAGGAGTGTAGAAAACAGATAAAATGATGGATTTTAAAATGTCAAAATATGACAAGAACATTTCAAATATGAGAACATTTTATAACATGGGGGCAGAAAAGGTGGATTAATTAGCAAAGTACTGCTTAACTTTAAAGTATCTGAATATACCTTATGTACAGGATTAAATGATTGTTTCATAAGTGTTTAACTTTCAGTCTTTACTATCTGTTCATTGTGCTTTCATCTCACTCCTACCAATTAAATTAACATTATTGTTAACTAACTGCAAGTATAGGATTCCAAATATCTATTCACTTACTTGGAATAATTTGGTGGAAAATTAACTCATAATTTCATGTGTGTAATTAATTTTTTGATTATATGTGTTTGCACATATTAAGCTAATAGCCATCAATTTAAAAAGTGATGCTAAAATGGGTAGCCTTTCCAATCAATAAGATATTACGTTTTTTTCCTCCTGCAATTTGAATCCAGAATACATTCCACTTCACATTCTTTTTATTTTCCTTCTTCATGCATCAGAATTGGTTCTTCTGACTATGTAAATGTTGTGGATGGGGCAAATAGAAAAGCTTTAAACACCTGGGTCAAGGGAGGTATTCATTATGAAAGAGGGCCTTATAACTCCAGAAAATCAACTCTAAAGGAAGCCTAAAGTTATTTTTTTATCAAGATTAGCTATAACAGAATGCTTCAAGTCTGATTCTCTAAACTCATGTACATCTCCACATTCCTTTAAATTACTATAATTTATTGTATTGTAGATTACTACAAATGATGAATTTGAATTTAGAATTCTAAGAAAGGATCAGGCCAAACTTCAGCTTAAATATGAGCATAAAATTTACAAGAAAATACAACTGTTCAATCAAAGGGAGTTATTAAGCATGAAATCCTATTTAATGCATAGGCCAATGCACCGATGATGGCATATTCTGCCCACAAACATACTTCTATGCCATTCTTTTGGATGTAAATAAGATTGCCCCTATTTCATTTGTTCAGCATGAATGTGGGACAAAAAAGCCCCTCTTTTTTCAAGAAGTAAACAATAAATCTCACCTTCAAGGAAGATTGATGACTATTAATTTTTAAACATATTTAATAACTTCTATGGTGGCTAATAAAAGTTTAGAGTACCTCAAATTTCTGATTGCTGAAGCACCCCTTTGATTAAAATTAAAATCAGAAACACACTTTATAGATTTTAATCTTCTGCTCCTTTCCATCTTCCCTTGAACAGAAGGTCACCCAGGATATTAGGATAATACTAAAGTCCCAGTTCTTGGGTTGAACTCAAAAAGCCATATGCAGTACATGAAAATTTCCTCAAGCAGGATCACAGCAAGATTATCTGCATAACAAATAGGTTTGCATGAATACAGATTGCCAGCATGTACATGAATACCTATGTGGAACAAACACTATTCCAGACATCAATCCAAATTGAGAATTTGCCCAGTGGAACCAATTTACTTTGTAATTACAGCTAGACTGAAGTGGAGTAGGAAGGATATTTGTATTAAAAACAAAATTCAAATCATGTGTGCATATATATTGCTAAATATTTCATGGTTTGATTTCTCGATTTTATGATCCACAAACAACATTCATCTTCTTCTAAAAGAGCTGACAGGGAAGTAGAGTATGACACAAAGCATGCTACATTGAAGAGGATCCAGGCACCCATGTTCAACTTCCTGCTCTTTACAGAGTACAGAAAATGGTTGAACCTAGCACACATTTCTGAATTGATTATTTAATGGCAGGCAGAATTGAGGCTAAATCCCCCAGTTTCCTACCTGAAAAACAAAAAATGGCCAGCTAAACATATCCTTGATGATTGATGCTATATTGAATTATCTCCATTAAAATAATCACCAATGGAACTTCTGTTGACATAAGTAGTTCTCACTGACAGGACCAGGAACTCTATCATTGATCAATGGGGTCATAAGGCATAATGTCACATGATCATGTGAATGTACAATGGCAATTCCAGCAATCCCAGTTGCTATTGTTAACTGGATCTTGTGTAGCCACAGTATCCTGTGGTCATGTGATCACCATTTGTGACCTTCTGATGTCTTCCCCATTTACTTTGCTTGGCAGAAGCTGGCAGTGAAAGTTGCAAATGGTAATCACATGGCTACAGAATGCTACAATGACTGCAACTATAAGGATCCATCATAAGACCAACTTGTTCAGAGCCATGACATCTTCAGTCACCGAATGAGATGGCATTAAATAAGTACTGTCTATATTCAATTAATATATTCTTTTCTTAACACAAATCATCAATAGGTGTTGCAGTGATCATGGGTAAATACGTATTCCTGAACAGAGCCTTATTGACATGCCTGGTAAAACACAGCTCAGCTGTACTTACTTTTTTTTTCCTCAAGAGACATCAGTAAAAATAATTGGCTATTTTCATACAAATTGATTGCAGGTGATAAATAGTAAAACAAGAAACTGCTCTAACAAGTACCTTTGTTCCTCATTTGTGGGGAATTGTACAAATTAATGTGGGCAACTTTTTATATTGTAATTAATTCAAGTCACTGCAACTGGAACACCAACGAGGTGAAATAAATGATCAAGTTAATAGAATTGCCTAATGGCCACTTGCATTTTTAATTGTGCTGTGTGGTGCCAATTACATCCCAATTAATCAAGAAAATTGGAAGGTTTAAATGAAGGGAGGAGGGGTTTTCAGGAATCAATTTGGCAAGACCTAAACAGCCATATCTAAATTTATGTGTGAAAAAGAAAAAAGAAAGAAAGCCAAATTCATATTCATCCATATCTTCAGAGGCAACTCAAAAAAGAGGTTGGATACAGGCATTTTGTTGTCTAAACTTGTTTAACCGTCTCTCTCTTTCTCAAAATTTCTCCCTCAATTTCTCTTTTTGCTTCATTGTAGCATAATTTGTTTAATTAACCAACCTAAGCTTTCAAGGATTCCCTAAATAAGACAAATCATAATTTCCATGATTTGTATTCTGATATTTGAAAGTTGAAAATCAAGATATTTGTTAAAATTGAATCAGGTAGAGCCTTTAAAAATTAGATAACCCAAAACCCTACTTCATATTAGACAAATGGAAATGAGTAATACTAACAATGGTTGATGGAATTGTTAATTGTTCTCATTCAATGTCCGTTTCTAATTAGCGTAAGCCCAGATGAAGCCAAAATTGGATTGAAATAATAAATTGCAATATTATGATCTTAAACCAGACCACTTGGGGCTACTATGTATACTGTATAAAAGAATTTATTAATGTTGACTTTGTTCAATGCAATTTTTTTTTACCTTTAAATTCGAACTCCACACAATTGTGATACATACATAGATGATAGATGATAGATAGAGATAGATAGATAGATAGATAGATAGATAGATAGATAGATAGATAGATAGATAGATAGGAGACAGACAGACAGACAGACAGACAGACAGACAGACAGACAAAGAGATAATGGTACAATGTCTCAAGAAGTATGGCCCAGCTTGATGTGATGATATCTCCAAAAAAAAAAAAAAAAAAAAAAATTGGGGGGGAGAGGACAGAGGCCTATGGTACTCTTCACTGAAAAACTATAGAATTTGTTACCCCACTCAAAATTGGAGCCATCAATCTACAAGTAGTGCAGTAGCATTACTTGATTACTGTGGTATATAAAAGCCTTCCCTGCCCCCAAAGGTGCACATCCTTATCCAGATTTCAGTAATCATTTATTAGACTGATCTGTTATGTTTATATCTCATGTCCAGGCCTAAACTTTGCTTAAAGGGATATGATAACCCATTTCCTCTAATATTCTCTATAACAGCCTAAACTTCTCAACAGCTTTGCCTGAGAAGTGAAGGTGGGACAATTAGTGGAAGTTGTCCAATACAAAAGAGCATGTTACTATTTCTTTCAATGCAGGTGACATCTCACTTTTCCTCAGAAACATTGATCACCTCATTAATCATCTAAACTAGCCAAACTAGATGACATACAGTTGCTTTTAGTTCCCAGATTTATCTTACAGTGGTCTGATGAAAGGAAGAATTTAGCCTAGTTTTCATTTTTATTTATCTATTTATTTATAACACCCATCTCACCACCCAACCTATGTGTAGGGTATATTACTTTAAAAGAAAATATTTGTACTTCAGGGTTGAAATGAGAGGTCCTTGGTATTCTTTGTGTTATGTACTTGTTTTGCATACTCGTAATACTGCATTCCTATTGGTCAGATACTGCCGCCTAGCGATTGGTAGATAACAACAGTTCTAATTGGCCGCCTAAGCGGCGGGAGTTTTAAATAAATGCCATTGGTTGCGAGCCACGAGCAGCCGCTATAAAAAGGGCTGCCGCGGCTCGACTTTAGTTGAAGTTACTGACAGTTTAATAAAGAGCTGAACTCAACTCCGGTCTCGAGTCTACTTTGTTCTGGTGATAGAACACTTTGAGCTTGCTTGTTTTCTTGCAAATGTTTCATTATGCAAATTAAGTAACATCATCAGTGCTGGTAAGGAGTGGGGGTGGTTCTCAGTTTACATTCTAGTGCAGGGGTGTCAAACTTGCAGCCTGCAGTCTGGATGCGTCACATGCTGGCCCTGCCCCCACCCAGTTTAGTGAAGGGGAAAAAGTCTCAATACGTCATGTGATGACACAAGTTTGATACCCCTATTCTAGTGGCTTGCCCTGTCAATGTTGGGGGTAGTCTTAGAGGTTCTTTGGTTGGGTTATTTATTGTTGGCTTGGTTGGCCAAGAGTATGATAGGGAATTTCTAGAAGCCTGGCACTCTGATAAATTAGTCATCAATAGATACATGAACATCAACAATATTAACCTACTATGCAAAAGAGACAATTATCAAGCCAAAAAGGGAACAAAAAGACCAAAACACCTCTCCATCAGCAATCAGCATTCGGAAGAGCATATATTAACTCCAAGATTAACATCTGATCAACAATCAATAATCAATACCCCAATCAAAGAATTGCCAAACAAGCCCAACCAAAGAACCTCTAAGACCACCCCACCAAACTTTAACAGGGGAAGGCTCTAGAACAGGGGTATCAAACTCATGGCCTGCAGGTCAGATGCATCACACGCTGGTCAGGACCACCCCCATTTTAGCGAAGGGGGAAAAAGTCATGGGACGTCATGAGATGACAACGTGATGATGCGAGTTTGACACCCTTGCTCTAGAATATAAAGTGAGAGGAAACCCCACTCCCTACTAGTACTGATAATGCTACCTAGTCTAGGTAATGAAATCTTTGCAAGAAAACAACCCAGCTCAAAGTGCACTAAGGACCCATCATATATTCCTTTTCTATATGCAAAAGGAACCTATAATTATTATAATAGTTCATGATGTAGATAGTATTGTATTATTATTTCATGTACAGTGTTGTAAGAGGTGGCTTCCAGCCTGGATATTTAACAGGATTGACTCTTGCAGGTCCTGTCCAGTGTTTCAAGCTCAAAGTGCTCCCAGTGAGATTAAGGAACTGGGTTCAAAATCATGCTGTTTGTCAGTCTGTGCTCTAATTCAGGGAAATGAATGGCTCTCTCGTATTCTGGAGATGCTCTTCCAGCAATAAATGACCTAAAATTTTATGAATTTATTGAAATTTTTGGTGTAACTATCTTTACTGAGAGGCAGGGAAGAGATAATGTGTTTTTCTTAAATTATTGGCTGGATGTGTGCTCTTGTAACGTGTTAAAGTTCATGGGGATATATGTATAATTATATATAATCAGCATTGACTCCTGCTTGAACAAGTCTCTGCAGTTTTCTTGGAAAGAATTTGAGAAATGGTTTGTCCTTGCCTCCACTCCCTAGGGATATAACTGACCCAAAGTCAGCAAAGTGGCTTTGTGCCTAAGGGGAGACTGGAAGTTTTCTAGCCTGGTACCTTCATTAGTACAACAAACTGGCTCTAGTCATAAATATACAAAACTGTATATAATTATGAAAGGGAGAAAACTACCGTGTTTCTCCAAAAATACGGCCTCCCCCAATAGGAAGTCCCAGCATGTTTTATAGGCATAAAATCAAATTAAGCCCCTCTCCCAAATTAAGGTCTATATTAAACATGCAAAATGGGGGGGAATGGCAGGGGGGGCCTTGCTGTTAGGAAGTACTTTTGTTGCATACCCAGATATGGTGCTGCCTGCGTTGACTTCGGCATTGCTGGAGACCTTCTACCACTCTTGCTTTCCCTTCTCCCCATGCTGCTGGCACCCACCTGTCCGCGGACAGTGAGGCAAGGGGATGGCAGCACTGCTTCCCTGGCCGGCGGGTCCAGCGGAGAGAGCCCAAAGCCGCCCGTCCTTTCCATCCCTTGCCCAGCCCGTCCCCGTCCCCACGCATCTCCAAGTGCGCCAGCAGCTCCAAACACTGCAGTGGCATGGGCATCAGGCAGAGGCGCTCACTCGGCGGGGCTCAGCTCGGAGGAGGATGTGGCGCAGACCGTTGCCTCGCCTCCCTGTCCACGGATGGGTGGGTGCTATCACTGCCTCGGGCGGCCTCTTCCAGTAGCCCCTTCAGGTTCAGGCTGGAGAGACTTGGGAAGGAAGCCAAGCTCGGTTCGGCCCAGTTCTTTCACTTGGCAGGCAGACGCACACCCGTGGCTCGCTTTCCCGGCTCTGCTCAGCCCGCATGGCTCTGGCGCGGCCCTGGCAGGATGAGTGGAGGGCCCGGCAGGGGGGCACTCGCTGCCTTGGCAAGAGCTCCGCCGCTGGGCAGGAGGGCCTGCCTGTCAGCTGCGCTGGGCGCCCCAGGAGAAGCTCTTCGCGCTCTGCCCAGCACCAGGCAGGGTTGGCGGCTGGGTGCTTCTCCCAGGGTGGGCTGATCCTGCGCTGCAGCCCCGGGAGATGTGCCTCCCCATGTGGGGTCGGCTGCCCTCTTGGGCAGGGGAGGCTTTGTCGTACCAGTAGTAGGGTGTCATTTTTAAATGAATTGGCTTTGCCTTCTAAGGTGAAGGGAAGGCAGTGACAGGAGCGCCTGAAGCCGAGTGTCTCCGCCGGGCTCCGGTTGCAGGGAGGAGCTGTGGCTGGCCACGCGTGGCTGTGCCAAATGCCGCGGCATTGCTCTAAACGCCGCGGCAGCACAGGAGAAGGGAAAGCAATCGTGGCGGAAGGTCTCCCGATATGAAGTGCCCCACCAACGCCAAGGTCAACATCCAAGCCGTCGCCGCCCACCCACCTGAGGATGCAAGGGGGGGAATTAAGTCACCCCTGAAAAGATGGCCTAGCCATTTTTTCAGGGGTCAAAAAAAAAAAAAGGCCCGGCCTTGTTTTGTGAGAAACACGGTATTAATTAATAAGGTTTTATAATAATATTATTAACATAACATCATATAACAAGCATGAGATTATTCTATCTACGTAATATAAAATAGCCCAGGTAATCCTTGAAGAGCTGTGGTGGCGCAGTGGTTAGAATGAAGTATTGCAGGCTATTTCTGCTGACTGCTGATTGCCAGCAGTTCAAATCCCATGGCTCAAGGTTGACTCAACCTTTCATCCTTCCCAAGGTTGGTAAAATGAGGACCCAAACTGTTGGGGGCAATAGGCCAACTCTGTAAATTGTTAGAGAGAGCTGTAAAGCACTGTGAAGCAGTGTAGAAGTCTAAGTACTATTGCTATTGATGACCACAATTGAGCCCAAAATTTCCTTTGCTAAGAGACAGTTGTTAAGTGTGTTTTGCTCCATTTTACCAACTTTCTTACCACATTTGTTAAGTTAATCACTGACATTGTTAAGTTAGTAGCAAGCTTGTTAAGTTTACCAACTTTCTTACCACATTTGTTAAGTTAATCACTGACATTGTTAAGTTAGTAGCAAGCTTGTTAAGTGAATCTGGTTTCTCCATTGACTTTGTTTGTCAGAAGATGGAAAATGGTGATTGCATGTCCCTGGAATACTGCAACTGTCATAAATACAAGTCAGTTGCCAAGTGTCTGAATTTTGATCATGTGACCATGGGGATGCTGCAATGCTCATAAGTGTGAAAATGGTCATAAATCACATTTTTTCAGTGCCATTTTGGTAACTAAATGAATTGTTTTATCTGTATCAAAATAAAATATAACACAAGATCATACACAATTTAGCATGAAGTAATATTGAAACAGGATGGCATACTAACTTGCAATGATAATCTAGCAGTCTTCAAATGTATTTCAGCTTAATACTATCTTAAATTAATGGAAGTGAGTTGCTCTTGTGTGACCTTTTGAATCTACAAAAACATGGTAATAGTCAAAAGAGGAATGATATGAATATGCAATAGAACAGACATCATGACTTTTTATGAGGGATGTTCATATAAGCATAAATTCTCTATGGATGTATGTCCTCCAGCATAGGAAAGAAAACTGAGACAAACTATTTATGAATCTCTTAAGTTTCACTTTTGCCATTAAAAAGTTACAATCCAAAGGTGATTTTTTAAAATAATCACTAGATCAAAATGAATTTGTAATTTATCCATGAAAGCTTCAGTGTACAATTTGGGGGATTAAAAAAAATTAAATTAGCAATATTTTTCTGTTCTTTTATACCAATGAGAAAAACCATTCAAAGTCTAAAATGCCTGTAGTTGCAGGCTAAAATAGCTGTTTCCAGAGCAAACAAAGAGATTACCTGAGGGCAAGCGAAATGGGTAGTTGAAATGGGAGGCCTGCTATTCATCAATGGCCAAGTGTTTGTTCAACTTGAGTGACACTAATAATTTTGAAGCATACAAAAGGTGGAAAAAGGTTTTCAATAACCACCCCATCTTGGCATCTATGGAATCAAGCAATAAAGAACCTGCTTTTATAGGCTTCTTTGGGATTTGTAGGAAAAAATGCAGCCTTTATCTTCTATTCATAAGGCGTCCTGTCACTGCTTGAAACTCTTTTTGCCATGCCTCAGTGAAAGAGAGACAGGGATTATTTTTAATTTATGGCACTTACCAGGAAGAGAATAAAAGTGAATTTTTGGAACCTTCTCTTTCCTTTGTACAAATTTGCCCTAAGTGAAGTCTACTGACCAAAGAGCAGAAGAAAAGGGGAGGGAGGGAGAATGAAATCTGTCAACTATTATTTTGATTGAAATTGTTCTGAGCAGGAATAGTTCATATATACCATATGAAGACATAATTTTAAACTGTGATGCATTTTGCTCAAACTTGGTTGAGTACTGCATTTTAATACAAAGCTAGGCTGAACAATTTATCACATTTAAGTTTCTAAAACAGTGCTTTGGGTTGGGTATCTTCTGTGTTTGCAGAAGACCTTGAATTGACCATACTATGTCTTCAAGAAAAAAACAGAGTCATCAGGTAGCAAGGTAGGAGAAGCATTTTGCAAACCACTCCTCTTTTGAACTTCATCAATATTTGGGCTGAATCAATTAAGTTCCTTATGAATTAAACACACCTATAATGGACTTGAAAGTGGTTGTATTTTTCTTATGATGCAGTACAAGAACAGATTTTAGAGCATACAAATGCATAGAATAGATATAATATTACAAAGAGATTGGTAACATATTTATTTCTTATCCTATTCCTGGTAAGATAGGGACAATCAGCTCTATTTTGTCTGTAAATGGACACTACTATATTATTTTATGCATATACACAAACACATATATACATTTGTCAACGTTCTGATAGTTTCCCATTCAAAAACTAATGAAGTTCAGCCTTGCAAAATATAGATGTTTAATCTCTGTTAATGCTTTTAATTTATGGTTTTAATAGCTATATGGATTATGTTGATATTGTTTTAATTGTTGATTGGAAGCCACCCAGATTGATATAAGATGGGCAGCAATATAAATGTTATAAAACAAATAAATACTATAATTTATGTATTATGAGTTATGGTGGTGCAGTGGTTAGAATGCAATATTGCAGGCTACTTCTGCTGCCTGCTGGCTTCCTGCAATTTTTCAGTTTGTATCTCACCAGGCTCAAGGTTGACTCAGCCTTCCATCCTTCCAAGGTAGGTAAAATGAGGACCCAGATTGTTGGGGGCAATATACTGATGTTGTAAACTGCTTAGAGAGGGATGTAAAAGCACTGTGAAGTGGTATATAAGTCTAAGTGCTAGTGCTATAATTTTAATATGAAATTACTAGAGGGCTAAAAAAGGAGATAACATGAAAGCTTTTTACACCAATGGTTTGTCATAGTATAAGTTTTGAATGTGTAGTTTGATATGTGGCTCCCTCTTTCTTCCAGTGGGTGGCCTTGAGCCAGCGTCTTGAGGAGACACAGCACTTACTTTCATTTCCCCCAAGCCTTCCCCATCCCCACAGTTCATAGCAGTCTGTCACCGCATAACAGCACAAGCAAGCATGAGCGGGCAGCTGACATAATGGACTACTGAGTTAATCTAGAAGACCATGGGGTTTGAGAAGAAGTAAAAAACATACCCATCATTCAAAAACTATCAGTGATGTGGATGTTTTTTCTTTGCATTTCTAATCTGAAAGGGAAATTGCTAGATGGGCATGGCCATGGTGGGCGTGGCCTACTGGAACTTCTGGGATGGCTGATTTTCACCTTCCCCAGAGTCCAGAGACTTCCCCCGGGTCTCTGGGAGGGCGAAAACAGGCTCCCCCAGACTCCAGAGGCCTTCCGGAAGTTGGAAACATGCCCGTTTCTGGACTTCTGGAACTTCCAGGAGGGTCATTTTTTGCCTTCCCCAGAGTCTGGAGGCTTTCTCGGGCCTCTGGGAGGGCAAAAATGGCCTCCCCTGAGCTCTGGCAGCCCTCCAGAAGTTGGAAGCAGGCCCATTTCTGGACTTTCAGAACTTCTGGTAGGGTGGTTTTCTGCCCACCATGAGCTTCCATGCAGATCCTGCACTTGCCTGCATACAAAGGGGTGTGTGGAGACTCCTGGGAGGCGAGGGGAGGGATGGAAGGGGCCAGCCAGTTGGATCAAATATCAGTTCAATGAACCAGATGTAAATTTAACATCTGGTTTGCCTGAACCAGCCTGAAATGGTGGAATCGCACCCCTGGCTTTAGCAGAAAAATAACTACCAATCAACATTTATTTGCATTCAGTTTTATTAGTCTTGGATTTAATGAAATGGGACATGAAATAACTACAAACCTTGCCTCTCTAAATACTTGTTTGGACATAATGGTCAAAGACAGGCTACATTCAACTCCATCAGGCCAAAAGCACCCAACAAAATTGTGAAATCTTGGATACTTTACCACAGCCCTCCAAAAAATTGAACTGAACCATGTGTGTGTGTGTGTGTGTGTGTGTGTGAGAGAGAGAGAGAGAGAGAGAGAGAGAGAGAGAGAGAATGAGAGAGAAACTTTGAGAGATATTTGAAGGGCTGCCACAAAAAAGGGGGAGTTAACATAATTTCCAAAGCAGAAAGGTAAGACAAGAAGCAATGGATGGAAACTGTTTAAAACGAGAAGCAACTTAGAACTAAGAAGAAATTTCTTGACAGTGAGAACTATCAAGCAGTGGAATAGCTTGCCTTCAGAAGTTGTGGGTGCTCCAACACTGAAAGCTTTTAAGAAGGGACTGGATAACCATTTCTCCAAAATGATATAGGATCTCTTGCTTGAGCAGGAAGTTGGAGTAGAAGACCTCCAAGATCTCTTCCAACTTTGTTATTCTGTTATTATTCTATTATAATATGTACAGTTACCTCTCTTCCTTAGATACTTGATACATAGACTTCAATATTAATATATAATTATTGTTTGAGCTCATAATAAATAATTTAAGATCTGGTCAAATCATTCATTGTTCAAACTATACAAAGCTTTTTTAAATACCAAGAGGATGATAAGCCTAGTCAAGCTTGATATAGACACACCACAAACACACCACAAACACACCACAAACACACATACACATGTTTCTGACGTGGGTTTCTTAACAACTCGCAATGCTTGCAAGGAGATTCAACTCCAAACTACAAAATTCTTACTAAATATGAACATTATGTCCGTAAATGGTTATACAACCATGATGCAGCTATTGCAGCTTTCTGGCTATTACTATTAGTCCCATTTAATTACTAATCTCTTCAGTCAGCATTCATATCCTTAGCACCCCTGTTTGGAATTCACAGATAAATGAATACAATTAAGCACTATTACTTTGAGCTTGCTACACTCTGATCCAATTATAGTATTTAACAATTACATTCTTTAACATTTGTCATTTCAAGCCAAATCTAGGAAAGAGATGAATGCCTTTAACTCCTATTAACATCAACAATCCTGAAAATTTATTTGCCGATCTACAAATGGGTGCTTTACTAATCTTTATTCTTCCAAAATCAATGAGAACTGCTCTTCTGATTTTCTTTGCATCCTAATCTCATTAAAGTTGAGCAGCTATCTGTGAACAACACAATACAATAGAGCTAAGAGATCCAGGTTACAAAGAGCATGTGAGTCTAAGAGTTAGCATTACATTATCATAGTCAATGCTGCATTTTACATATCTGAAGAGAATGAGATTTTTTTTCTATATGGGGACAATTACAAATCCATCTGGGATTGATAATGTCAGCCCTTTGAGTTAAACCAACTCAGGAAACAAGACACATATTAAAGCATGCTATTTTATTATTGTGGGGCAATAACAAAACCTTGACAGACTGCTAATTTCTCTCTGCCTCTATTTTATACCACATAAACTCAAGGTGCCTTTACTTTGAATTTCTTTCTCATGCTTTCTCCTTTCTGAGGATTAACTTGTTTTTTTTTATTTTGCCTTAGTAACTCTTCCTGCATTCTTCAAATATATCTACAGAAGCCTCTACAACTTTCAAACTCTTGGCTGCGAGCCGAATGCGTCATGTGCTGGCCACGCCCACACCTGGTTTAGTGAAGGGGAAACCAACACCGCCATGACGACATGAGTTTGACACCCCTGCTCTACAATGACCAGCCATGCATGAACTTTAGCATACATTAATTTTGAAAATGTCATTAAATAAATATCTTTCCATCTCTCTTTTTGCCTCCTCCTCCTCATTATCATCTTCACATCTTATCATTATGTAAGTGGTTCTAAAATACGCTTTGAAGAAAACAAGTTTAGAGATCAAGATAATATTTAGAGATCTGATCAGCAGCTTGTTCAGTTTGGTTATTGTTTATAATTGCAAATAGTGTATTTACAAATAGTTCTGAAGATCTCAGAAATAGCACCATCACCACTCTTCTGCACTGTTCTGGACAAAGAGCTTTGATTTTGTTCTTGAGAACTGTTGTTGCTATTCTCCCAGCTTAGGAGTCACAGTCCTGAGTGTTCCTACCAACACTGGGAACATTTTGGCTTTACTCTCCACATCATCCACCTACACCAATACTAATACATACCAATCTCATAAAACAAGAATTTACCACAGGGGTCTTCAAACTATAGTTTGAAGACCCCTGTGGTAAATTCTTGTTTTGTGAGATTGGTAGGTATTAGTATTGGTGTATGTGGATGAGATGTGTGTGTGTGTGTGTGTGTGTGTGTGTTTGGTACATATTTCATGGGCTTACAATTAATAATACTCTTCTTATCAATATATATAACAATATATAACAATAGTCACATTCCCATATAAATAATATCCAATATATATATTTTACAAACTTCTCTTATTGCATTATAAATGCATCTAGTCCATTTTAGTTTGTTTTATTTTCTAACCATTGATAAAACAAATCCCATACCATGTAATGTTCAGATTCTTCTTTTTATTTAATTTCTAATGTTAATCTATTAATTTCTGAACATTCAAATATTTTTTCAATTACTTTTCCCTCTATCAGTATCTTGTCACTTTTCCAATTCTGAGCAAATACAAATCTAGCTGCTGTTAATACATGTATAATTAAGTATGTTTTTCTTTACTGTATCCTTCAGGTACCATTCCTAATAAAAATATTTCAGGTTTCCAGATTTATGTTGTTTAATCTTTTTTTCCAACCATGTGTATATTTTAGTCCAATATCTTTTAGCTTCTATGCAAGTCCATCACATATGGTAATATGTTTCTGGTGTTTGATGACACTTCCAGCATTTGGTTGATTTATCTTAGAACATTTTAACTAGTTTTGCTGGTGCTAAGTGCCATCTATAAAACATCTTATACAAATTTTCTTTATATGCTGTCGATATTGCTAATTTAGAGTTCCTGTCCCATAGCTTTATCTAGTTCTATAGCATTTCCAAAAAATTTTGCCCATGCTATCATTGTTTAACTTGATCATCTTCCAATGTAACACCTAGTAAATAACAATATAATCTTTTAATTAATTTATCCTCTGTTCTTGTTAATATTTTGTCCAACTCTGTCTTTTCATACCTTGATTGTATTTGCATATACGAATACCAATGTATCTCTAATCCTTGTTCATTCAGTTCATTCAGTTCTTGTTTTGTTTTGAGCTCACCCTTTTCATTTGAAATATATTTATATCTAGCAACATTTCCCATTTTACAAACATTTGGATATACAATTACTTCCATTGTTGATAACCAGACTGGTATCTTCATATAATGCTTTTCCCTAATTAGGGATCTTCAAACTTGGCAAGTTTAAGACTTGTGGATTTTAACTCCCAGAATTCCTCTTCGGTCATGTTAGCTCAGGAATTCTGGGAGTTGAAGTCCACAAGTCTTAAACTTACCAAGTTTGAAGACCCTTAATTTACCAAAACCATTGCACGGAATAAAAGTGTTCTTTAGAATTGCTTGCAGTACTGATCCTTGTCTTAAAAGCAGGCATCTAAATCAGGAAAGTAGACTAATAGAAGGGATCACTTTCTCCGAAAAAGCCATTATAGAATGCTGGATTAACAAAGAACAATGGACAATCAGAGCAGACATATTGTTTCTGGAGTCAATGATTTGCTACATACCCTGCTGGCTTAGTTCTAGCTCATTCTTGCTCTGATTTTGCTTCCATGTAAATTATTGATTTCAGCCAAGATCCATCTGCAATATTCATGCTGGATTTATACCTCTAAGAGAACGAAACATGACCTGTGGACTCCCTTATATTTGCCATGTGTGTTATCCAAGTCTCTCAGTTGAAAGCTTCTGTTTTCTACTAGTCTATAACTTGACTTACAATACCCTTTTGCATATAAACCTGGCACATTCACCACGTAGTCACAAGTTAGTTGCTTCTTTTGTTCACAGTCAATATACTCCCAGTAGACCTAATTAAATTACCTCAGTGAGATGAATCTACAGTTTTTAGAATATAGAAACACATTTCTATAGAAGACACATTTCTTTCTGGATGTCCTTGGACTTGGACACGAGTAAATGCATGCAATACATTTCTGTTTTCATAAAGTTCCATTTTCTGTTTTGAAGTCAATTTTGAGGTCACTAGCTTTCTCAGATTTCCAGTCAGTGATAGAGATTGCAATAGATCTTCAAAAGAGATGGGGCTACAGACCTTTAGGGCTAAGAGGGATTGATGTCCATAGCGAAGGAGTAACATTAACATCCTCCAATCCCAGATCACTTTGTCATCGAAAATGTCATTGGACCTGAAGAACAATCATTGAGTTCAAACAGATGTCTCTGCAAGAGGACATCATCATCATCACAACAACAATAAAAATTCACAATATAGTTGTCTTGGGTACAAAGTGGAACATTAACTAACCAACTAATGTATATTGTAATGTATCAATATAACAGAGATTTGAAATAAAAGCTAGTTATATTAAGAAATATAGAAGAATAGGGCTTCCGGTTTGAGCTTCTTCGGCAACAGATCGAAATCTGCGATCGTGCACAGTTTCGATCTGTGTTCACCCTGGAGTGCCCTGAGCCGGCTGGTTTCGGAGCTAAGCCACCCCGTAGAGGTGGTGAAGAGGGGGGAGACTGCCAGCAGGGTCTAGGAGAGCCGCATCTCTCCTCCCTAGCTGGCCATTACTCCCTTTCCTGAAGGCAGTTGCAGCGGTGGTCAGAAATGGCCACCTCAAAGAAGAACTCGACTGGAAAAGAATGTGCAGGAGGAAGATAAGACGAGAAAGTTTTGGCTGACCGGGTCGAACTGGAAAAACAACAATACAAGGTACCCTGGAATTTGAATTATAAAGAACAACATTGTTCCCAAAGAAGACTTTGAAGCTGCAAATGAGAGAGGGAAGGGAAAGGATTTGGTTTCTTTTATTTTCTTCCCTATATTGACAACTAAGAGATATAAGCAAGAAACCGGCAAAAATCCACTTTGACATTAACAGGTATTTAAACTGAAAATAAAATGTCAAAGGGATAATAAAGATTTCTGGATTCTCAAAAACTTTTAAAAGAAGGAAAAAAACAAAAGCGTGGGATCTGGAAAAATGGAGGAGACCACCTGGAAGTTAAAGGAATTAACAGTGAAACTTTAACAAGATTCCTAAAAGATACATTTTAACTGAAACTTTGTAACAAGATAAGAGAACCCCAGGAAGAGAAAGTGGAAAAAGAAGCAAGAAGAAACAGCTTTGGATTATTTGGATTACTTGGTGATTTTTGGATTTTTGGCTATTGGATCTAAAGGACTAAAATTAATCGGGTGGTTGTTTAAAAGTTTTTAAAATGGTATCACTCTTAGAAGAATTGAGAATGGAACTTAAAAAACAGAAAGAAGATGCACAAGAAGGAAGAGGTTCTTTCGGCTTCGTATTTCAATTTTTAGAAATGGAGTTCCTGAACTATGAGAAACAACAAGAAATGCCTGTAGAACAAGAAGGGCGGGACAAAGAAGAAGCCATTTTCAATGACCAATTATTTCTATGTGAGGAAAAGAAAGGGAAGGGGGGAGAAGAGAGTGAAAAATTTAAGATCTGAAAAAACAACTAAAAAAAAAGAATAATTTGAAAAATAATTACATTAGGAAGAAACAGAAGAGAGGACTACATAAGAGAGAATCAGAATGAGAGAGAGAAGGGGTCAAAAAGGGAAGGGAGAAGAAGAGGGAGAAGAGGGAAAGGAAAAGAAATTATAAAGGACAGAATCAGGACACAGAGAAACAGGGAAAACGTACAAGACACAGAGATAATGGGTGAAAACTTAATTGAAAGGGGATTCTGCAAGGGTACATAAGATAGTATTGTTATAATAGAAATAGAAATGAACTTTGAAAATATGAAACAAGTGTGATTAAAATGATAGATAAAATACTCATTGTAATGTAATGGAACATTTAATAAATAAATGAAATAAAGAGAATGAGAGAATGAAATTAGGAAAGGAGGGGAACATTTTAATTATTATTAATGAGTAATAAAAATTTAAGTAAAGAGGAATATGAAAGAAACATGAAAAAATTATGGAAATATAAGTATTCCTAGAAGTATTATATCCTATTGAAAAGAAATGTTAAAGATGTCAAAGATTATAACTAACATTAATGATACAGCTGAATTGGAATAGAATAAGTATTTTATTTATTATTGTTATATATATATATTTTCTCTTTAAGAATTTAGTGCATATTTTAAGAATGTACCAAGCAGAATTTGACTGGAAGTTATGTGTTATATTGAATGTTATAATTGTAAAGGCATAAATTGAAGTTTAAATAAGAGTTGAATGGATAAAAATTAAAAGATACAAAGTTGTCATATTAGTAACTACAGGGGAAAATATGATGACTAGAAATGTATTGAAACTTAGAAAAGATTATATATATATATATATATATATATATATATATATATATATATATATATATATATATATATATATATATATATATATATATATATATATATATAAGTTTTCGGGTACTTACACATGTATGGTGTTCGGCTTGGTTCGGGTATTTTCCCACGTCATTGTAGTTCTTTTAAAGTTGTAGCAACGTTTCAGCAGAATCTCATCTGCCATCATCAGGCTTCTGTATTGTGTTTGTCTGTGAGTCAGACTTTTACAGTGGTTTCAGATTTAAATTTGGGGCTAGCCTATTGCTGTGCCAGAATGGTTTTTTCTTCATCCTGATTGGTTGGGAGTCTTGGTCTGTGTTTATTGGTCTTGGAGTTTGCTGTGTTCTGCTTGATTGGTGTTTCTAATATCTTCTGTCTGTTTTGTGATCTGATTGGTCGGGGGGTTGGCTGTGTTCTGATTGGCTGGGGGTGTGTTCTGTTCAGGTGGGGGCTTGGCTGTGTTCAGGTTAGTCTTAGTTGTCGGGAGATTTGAGCTGGTGAGCTGTGATCCTGTTGTTTGGCTTCACGTTCATGGTCATGCCACATCTTCATGTTGGGCGTCAATTCACTTCATGTATGGGTCGGAGGGATTTGAAGTGGGTAGTGATGCAGCTGCTGTACGGCTTCTGGTCTGTGGTCATGTCTCATCATCTGTGTGGGTGTGAATCTGCTTTCTACGTGGAAGTGTGGTGGTAGCATCTTGTGTGGCCTTAACGGGTGTGGGTCTGGTGTCATTCTTCATGTTAGGTACTCGTCTGTTCATGAGGGCCGGTTTCCAAATGGCTGGTAGGCGGGAGGTGTCATCTCGTTTATTCATGCTGTGTGGGCATTTTTCTATCTCTATGGCTTCTCTGATTATTCCGTTGTTGAAGTGTTCGGTTTTGGCGATAGTTCTGGTATTTTTAAAGTCAATCTCATGTCCTGTGGCTTTGAGGTGCTGGACCAGGGAAGAGGTCGGTTCTTCTTTTTTGATTGAGTTCTTGTGTTCAGAAATATAACTTTAAAAATATCAGAACTATCGCCAAAACTCAACATTTTCTACATTTATCTACATTTGCAGATAGTTGCCACTATTTTTCCTGGAAATGGTATAACTCCACTTAGTGTACTTAAAAAATATTAGCATGAAAGTTTGGTCATTATTACATTAATATCTTTGCAATGATGTGACAATGGATTAATGACAAATATGTTCTTAGTTGGGAGGACTTTTTAAAGTCACCTTTAAACCACCCTAAAAATCTTATCATTGCAGCAAAATGAGAAATCTCAGCTTTGCCCTATTTTGAACTACAACATCTATTTTTATAATGCTGTTTGATAGATTTTAGTGAATCATCTTAAAATGGAACAAGTCAAACAAAATGAAAGGAAAAACATTTTGTTATTACAAAAAATGAATACTTTTTTGTTCTTTTATAGTTAACTTTGTCACTTATTTAACTTGATTAACAAGACCTCTTCCATAACATTTTTTCTTTTACTTACCTTTATTGTAGTTGTCATTTCTTCGCTCTCTTTTGCTTCCAGTTCTTTTTTTCATGATAAATCAATAATTGTTTTTCTATTCTTATTACTCAACCTCCTTTGTCCTTCATAACAGCCTTTTCTCTCACTTCTCTTCTCCTTTCTGTGTACATCTTTGAATAAACTCTATGAATTAAGTGTTACGAAAAACAAATTACAACAAACTTTTAAATGGACACCTTTTATCCTTTTCTGTACATATATTTGGAACACCCATTTTAAGTGTTCAAAACCAGAGTCATCCTCATCATCAGTCACCCTCATCATCCAGGATACCTAAAATCTACAGCTCATGCTCTTTCTTTGCAACTAACAATAGATTAATGATTGGATCAAGTGATCCACTTAGTGTCCTAATCTCATGAACTACTTTGGCACTGAGTGTCAAAACCCTTTCATGCCACACTGACAGAAAATAAAATAAAGAGCCATCTATTCCATGTTTTTCAGTACATGAATTGTGGCCACTTGTCTAGGAATTTTCAGTAAAATAAAATACAAATTTGAGAGGTTACTATGAGGGAAAGCTAAGGAAATATGGTAAAAATTCTGAACAAAAGCAGTGAAATTCCTTACAGTCTTCCCAGAAGCCTTTCTGCCATTCCTTTTTTTTATAGTTAAAAGACTCTGAGAGTTTTGAATGTGAAATTAAAAAATGCCATGAATTTTTTTAATAACTTTCCTTGTGATATTTATGGTGAGGAATAACTTCTAAAAAGAGTCAATATTTGAGAAGAGGATGAACTTCTATGGAGGAGAGGAGAGCAAGCAAATCCAAAGTGGTGTGAACCATTGGTGTAATAATACCCTCAGTAAGATCCAAGATAACTTATTGCTATATTACTCTTTTTTTAAAAAAAAAACACTACAAGAATGTTCATCAAACAGAAATTAATTTACTTTCTTTGTCCAGTTTTATTTGCAAATTAAACAGCAGTGCCAGTTCTTCTATTTGACTTGATCTACAGATTGATGCCATCAGTCATTTACACATTTTTTCTGGGCATAATTTTATGCTTATGTTTCATTTTTCTTCACTTTTATTTCTAATAATATTGGTGTCTTTTTCTGAATATTCCTTCCTTTTTTTTTCTTCCTGCAGTGTAACTAGGTGTCATGAAGATTGGGTGAACAAATGCTATTTATCTTGAACTGTCTTTAGAAATAAGGTCCCTTAAGGGTATTTTAGTAATTTCTTTTTGATAATCACCCTCTGTTCTGTCTTCCCTTTTAATTTCCTCCAATGGTGCTACCATGAAATATATTTTTTCTAGTCTAGCATCTGCTTACATCATATCCCTAAATTAAATAAATTCCTATTTTCTAGAAAAAGTATTTTACCTTTTGCCCATTCTGTTTATTATAAATGTTCTCTTAAATTTAATTCTTTAAGTACTAAATTACTATTTACAAATTAACATCCCCATAATGGTGATATTACTATTAGAATTCTAATAGAATACTAGGGAAAGTATTAGCACAGAATACTAATAGTATGCTATTAGAATTGTATTCCGAGAATAAAAATGAAATTATTATTAACATATTAAAAATCATCAAATAAATGAACTTATTCAACAACAATGAATGCATGAATTCCAACATAAGAGATTATATAGCATGCATCAGGGATGAACTGTGGTGTCTTTGATATTCTCTGAATTTGATGGCTTGCTTTCAGATGGAACCAAGGATTCCACAAATATGTGAATTAATATATCTAAGGCAAAGAGTTCAACAGTCGAACAATTATAATTAAAGCAGAACACTAGGATTGCTTGAAAAAAAGCTGGGATGAGAGATAATGACAGCTTGCAGGATGAATTAAAAATCTAATATATTTTTTTAGCGCTCTTTGGAGAAAAGGGAGGATTATGTAAGGATTATATAAAATAGCTAAATAAAAATTGACTTTATCAACAGGAACAAATTTATGAAAGCAAGCTTCCATTTATGTATGGTTTTATATACATAAATATATGTTGTGATTGAGGAATCATATTCCATAAGCGACATGGGATATATTCTATAACAGGAGAATTCTAATATATTTTAAATGTTGTCCAAAGTGTTGATAATGAACATGAATATGAGGCATAACAAAAAACAAACAAACATTAGGGTTGATATAAAAGAGGACATTTGAAATTGCATGTGGAAAAACAACTCAATGTTTTGTATTGTCTTTACCTTCAGCAATTGCTGTGGGGGAAAATCCTGAATATTTTGAAATCACCAGTGGAAGTTGCAGACTACTGCATGTAAAAGTTCCCCCTCATTTGGTGAAAGGCTATATTAACTAAGCCTGGAGGAAGAGTGTATACTCAAAGGGTATTAATAATGTGTGTTAGCAGTAGCCTCTGGCCTACTCCAGTTCTGGTAATTTGAAAGAGCTGCTGTTACTGCTGCATAAGAGAGTGTTGTTAGTAGTTTCAACAGCTTGTTCATAAAGAATGGTTACATTTGGGCCTGGTGCATAACTGCATGTTAGTTCTATTACTGTTACAGCAGTACAGCACTTGAGAAATCAGAGAAATTAAAGTACCGTGAGCTGAAAAACATACATCCAACAGTAACAACAGCCAATGGTGTACAAAAAAGAGAAACTGCAAATTTCAAATAAGTCTAACAACACATTTTTAAAAAATCCATCCTGGTGAATGCTGAAAAGAAAATAATAATAATAAAAAAACACTGATAAATTCTCTTCCTCTTACATAATGGGTCTATAAATAATTATAAATTTTCAGGTCCTTATTTAATAAGAAAAATATATTTATATAAACAAATATTGAAGTGGAGATCTGTATCTAATAAAATCAAATCAACCCAACACAATGTCTAATTATAGTATTCTATACTATACTAACTGTAATGTTTAATAATATAATAAAAATAATATAATAAAGATAGTAAATATAATAAGTAAATATAGTAAATACAATGCAATGCAATGCAACGCAATGCAACGCAACGCAACGCAACGCAACGCAATGCAATGCAATGCAATGCAATGCAATGCAATGCAATGCAATATTGTAAGGTCCCAGAAGTTTCCTCAAGCCACGGAAATGCTAAAAAGTGAGACTCGAGACGAGACTTGCAAAATAACAGATTTTTTATTCTTTGGCCAAAGCAAAAAGTCTGGGTGAATACTATGTCCAAAACATACAGACAAAATGCATATAAGGAATAGCCACACCCTGCGAGAGTGGCTCGGAGTATTATATACATTTTACGCTGATAGAAACAAAGTTTATTCAATCAGAGACAAAGGTTCATTATTAATGTGGGCAATGTCCCTTCTTTATCCATGGAGTGTTCTTTGTCTGTGCTTTGTCCACACTTTGTTATTTTACACAGTATCCCTTGTCCTTGTGTGTTCGTACTCCTGGGCAGTCCCCCCCATCTATAGAGCAGGATGTTCCTGGGAATTGTCTCCAAGGGTGTGTCTAGCTCTGAAGCAAATTGCAGAGGCGAGAAACCAGATAGAAAAGGATACAATTCTCTTACAGAATAAATTGATGATTTCCATTCTTAGCAAAATAGTACAAGCAACTTCTTTAACAGAAGTAAAGAGCAAAGGTTAGATTGAGTCATGTCAATATGTCCTTTCAATATATTGTATTGTATTGTATTGTATTGTATTGTATTGTATTGTATTGTATTGTATTGTATTGTATTGTATATCTAGGGCTGGGGCAATTGTCTCCATGTTCTTTTCATCAAAAAAATTCTGATCCTGAAGGAAAAGAACTAAGAGGTCTCCACACCGTAATGGAGAAACTAAGGTAAGGTAGCTGATATTTGTAACCAAGTATATGTATGCACATAGCTAATCCCAAGCCAAATTTCAAGAGAAGAAAAAAAATCAACAAAAAACAAATTAGGGGGAAAATCACAGATTCTACACATCTGTAACCTGCCCAACATAGCTTTCTTTGTAGCAGATCATGACCATTAAATCAGCTGAGATTTTGTAGAGGGCCAAATCCCAAGTAGATTTACCCAATAACTCAAGAAACTCCACAGGAGATATCTTCCTAAGCAGCTAAAACTCCAGAAAAGCTGGGCTGTTGGTCTGAGCTCCAAGCTTGGCAATTTGGTTGCAGAAAAGCTATTGATGGAGAAGTAGACAAAATATAAATTTTAGATAGGGTTTCAATTTTCTTTAAACGCTGACATATTCTTAGAACCAAGGGCCAACTCTGTACCTAGGACAATGTTCACCTCAAAGACACAGTTTTCACCTTATTCGGTCCAGTCCTGCAGCAAGGTGAATCATACTATAATCATAGGCCTTGGTGGCGGTGCAAAAGTTTATCAGTAATTTAATCAGTAATTTCTATTTCTAAGGAGGTAGTAAACTTTGATGTCCATATACAGGTAGTCCTCAACTTACAACATTTTGTTTAGTGACCATTCAAAGTTATCGTGGCACTGACCATTTATAACCGTTGCAGAATCCCCATTGTCATGTGATCAAGATTCAGACACTTGGTTATTGGCTCATCTTTATGATTGTTGCAGTGTCCTGAGGTCATGTGTTCACCTTTTGTGATCTTCTGAAGAGCAAAATCAATGAGGAAGCCACGTTCACTTAATAACCATGCTATTAACTTCACCGCTGCAGTGATCCACTTAACAACTGTGGCAAGAAAAGTCATAAATGGAGGAAAACTCACTTAACAATTGTCTCACTTAGCAACCAAAAACTTGGGCTCATTTGTGGTAGTAAGTTGAGGATTACCTGTACATAGAAGTCTCTCTCTTGTTCACAACAAAATACAATGCAAATGTCATACTTTTTTCCTCACTCTTCCTAATCTGCTGATACGGTAGCAATTTTTGCTGAATACTAAACAACACTAAGGGTACTATTTCTGTTTGCACATCTGTTCAGCTGAAGAGGTGCCCATAGCATCCTTTTTATTTCACAATCTCCAACCATCCCCACCCGTACCTCATCCACATACTCCCGAACCACAGAGGAGGTGAAAGTTTAAGGTTAATGGCTATCCAACAGTCAATTCAACACTTTGCTTTTATGAAGATGAAAGCTTTTTGAAGTCTCGCCACCTCCACTTTCCTTTCTTTTCAATTTATTCTAGGACTGAAAATACGATGATCTCATTTAAAATGATGCATCACCTGCTATATTATGCTCATTTATTCTTCGGTATAATCATTTGTGTGGAGCAGAATTTAAAACAGATGCAAACTGAAAGAGCCAAGTGGTAGCATAAATCCTCTTTTTTTAAAAAAAAAAAAAAAAAAGTCACTCCAGAAAAAATCCCAGACAGCTATCTTCACATTAGCATTGACTGGCACAACCAAGGGGGATGGATTTTGAAATAAATTTTATGGACACTGAGATAGTAATGTGGCAGCCATTCTTTCAAGTCATGATAAGTTATTACCTAGAGCTGTTTTGCTAAATTAGTGACACTGATACATTTACCCAGAAGATTATTTTCCAAATCTGAACATCAAGAAGCTCCAAATTACAGCAAAATGTGGGATGTTTGCATGTTAAAGAAAGAATTGTATTTGCAAAGAACTGGAAAAAATGACAAAATACCTATGCAGGAGGAAGTTATAAAAAAACTTATGGACTGTGCTGAAATGAATAAACTGACATTTAAAATTAGAGAACAAGAAGATAAGCAATTTTATATGATACGGGATTTGTTTTATCAATGGTTGGATAAAAAGGCATGGTAATATAATAGACTAGATAATTTTGTGATAGAAATCTAATAGATAGATATAAAACATAATATAGATATATATAACCACTGGTTGAAAGTATAACATAAATTTTAAGATAAAACTTGGAACATCTCATATAAAATGATGGAATAGTCATGGATGATTAATAACTGATAAATATATAAACATATGTTACTTTGACAATGTAAAGACTGATATAAATTGTGAATAAATGACTATGAAAGTATAGCACAAAAGATACGTAACCAACTGACACACTCTATGTATATAAAATGGAAAAGAATTTTATGTTTTTGTATGTGCATGTTTGTGTTTAAAAATAAAAAACTTTATTTTAAAAAAAAAAGAAATAATTGTCCACCACCTTAAGCTATGAACTGATCAGTCCTGCATCATTATAAGGAAGGGTGTTTATGATGGCGAAAGGTTATTAAATAAGTATAATAGTTAAAACCCAATTTTCTACATAATGTCATATAGAATATCCTAGGCTTATTGGAAGCAACTGTCTTTTTACATTAGTGAATCTAGATGCAATCAAGATTAAGATAACTTTATGGTTCTTTTGAAATCACGGCAGAACATTCAAAATGGTCAGCATTTTACAACTTAACCACACTATGATAATATCTGATTATCATGCAAATCTCAATACTTTAATGATTAAATTGACATCAAAGTGCTATACATATTAGGATTGGAGAAAAATACATTGTAGATATAACTGCAGCCAGTTTTAACTATTTCACTTAAAATTATGATTCATTGATTAGTTGGCCAGATGTCTAGCATTTGGCATTTTCACTGAGTCCTTCCCAAGGACCTGAGATAAGGAAATGTTGTTTGATGATAACTCTAAAATTATTATAATTATTTGTATTATTAAATTGAAGGTTGAAAGCCAGGCTTGGAGACTGTGACTCCTAATTCCAGTTTAGATATGAAGCCAGACAGGTGACCTTAGATCAGTCATTATCTCCCAACCTCACAAAGAAGCATGCAGTGTATTGTTATGCATGTGGATTTTGCTTCTATTTTGTCTACATGTTTAATGTACATTTTTTGAAAGTATTTAAATATTTAATGTAGGTTTTTCTTCTTTTCCCTTTCCAATATTTTTTCTGTAACTACTACTTTTTCTTCCTTACTTTCTCTGATAGCTGTATCTTAAAATTTGGTCTTCGTGGTAACAGAATTCATTGACAACAAATGCATATTTTGAGTATAGGCAAAACTCAGTAAATTGGATAGGCATTTTCATGATAATAAATTCACTGGGTACTATTTCAAGGGCATCCTTCCACATTCTTCTCAGTTATAGTCACCATTGCCATTTTACACAGACTTCTGCTGCCTTTCATCTCTATCACTGTTTATTCATAACAGTGAGGACAATTAACCAGTAGAGCAAATTGCCTTTGGAAATTGTGGGTTCCCCAACACTGGAGGCTTTTAAGAAGAACTGGACATCCTTCAATCAGAAATAGTATAAGTCTCCTGTGAGCTAGATGACTTTCACGTTCCCTTCCAACTCTATTATAGTTACTGTACACTTTAATGTGTACCAAAGAAATGATACCTTTTTATCCTGTATATGGTACATTTTTCAGGCATGTATAGAAATAACTTGGAAAATTTGGACAGAGCAAAGTATATAGAAATGGTACCACATCATTATCTGCAGCAACTAATGCTTTGTAAGTAGGAAACAGAGCCTTCTGGTGTTCCTGAAAAGCAACAGTTCAGTTCTAGCCAACATTTTTATCGTCCATCAAATATGCATGTCATGTGAGACACTGATTGTGGTTCTGATTGCCACTTACTGTTTGCGAAGAAACAACAATCTCCCAGTGCATAAAATGACAGCTGGTTCCATCAGCAAAACAGAACTGGTCGAAACTGACTGAAGGAGAATATAAGCTAGAAATCAAAATAGTATTAATAAAATTGTTTGCCACTCTGATGCTCTGGATCAGGGGTCATCAACCCACGGCTCTGGAGCCATATGTGACTTTTTCACCCCTTTACTGCAGCTCCCTGTGGCTCAAAATATGCATCACAACTGCCAATGTGTGACACCTGCTGGCATACGAGTTATTGAGCTTTTCAACTCATTGTAGGCCAACCATAGATAAATCCTAGAAAAGAAAAGTTTCAGAAGAAAACAGAATGTTTAATTCAACTACATATTCTAGATTTGTGGCTGCTCAGGAAATAGTCAGGCACAGGAAGGGTGGGAAACAGGTCCAAATAGCTCTTTAAGTGTTTAAGGTTGCCGACCCCTGCTCTGGATGATGTATACATGGAAGAAAAACAAGCTTCTGAAGCTATGAATGTGTGAAAAGCATACACCCAATTAAGCAGCATGGATCTTAGCTTAATGCCAAGATTTATTGACAGTACATGATACAGTTAGCTCAGCTATGAAGTTCACTATCCACTAATGACAAAATACAAGGCATACTGGATAC
The DNA here is from genome assembly GCF_049901735.1 of Notechis scutatus. Classification (NCBI taxonomy): domain Eukaryota; kingdom Metazoa; phylum Chordata; class Lepidosauria; order Squamata; family Elapidae; genus Notechis; species Notechis scutatus. The sequence continues at coordinate 97,804,878 of NC_142013.1, read as the reverse complement.
CATCACCCTGAAACTAGATGCACCTTAGAAAAAAAATGATTATTATTTTTTAACACTGTTAGATGTCATGAGACAATGAAATCATCAAATGATAACATGTCCAACCCTTGTAGGACATCTCCAAAAGGATGGTTTCAAAGATAGATAGATTTTTTTCCAGCAATTACTACATGGAGCTTCAGAGATCACCAGCAGAATCACTATTCATTAAAATGCTAGAAAATCAGATCTAGGATAGTGAGTCTACAATAGATGAAATAAAAGTGGCAATAAAGCTACAAAAAAATTAAAGCAGCTAGAATGGATGGAATCACAACTGAGGCATTCAAAGCTCATGGAAATAATCTGAATCAGTCACTGTGTTTGCTGTTGAAAGTCCTTTGGCACTCAAAGAAGGTTCTCATCAGATGGAAACAGGCAATTAGAATCCTTAGTTTGAAAAAAAAGACAACAGCTGTGAATGCAAAAGCCATAAACTTTCTATCAATCATTGGAAAGGTCTTTGTGAAAATCATCCAGCTATGCCTCCAGAAACAGTGGGAATAGTAGAAACAATCAATTACAGAACTGCAAATCAATTTCTTCCCAGACTGAGAATGCTGTGGCCAGATATTCGCCATCAGGCAATGAATATAAGAGAGAATCTGGTATGGCAAATAGACAATTATTGTTTTAATTGATTTTTTTTAGCAGTTTGGTAGTGTACACAAGTCAGCTTTGTGGAAGGCATTGAAAGCATGTCCACAAAAATCAGAAGCCTATCACAAACATCACACTATGACTGCAGTAGAATATCCCCATCCAAAATTAATTTTCAGAGAATTTCCCAAGCCAAACTGGTGTTAGATAAGGCAGTATAATCTCATAGTCATGTCACAGTCATATGATATATTGAGAATAGGTTTTGATGGCAGGCAGAGGAGACTACTCAATATATAACAGCCATATCTGCAAACAGTGATGTAAAAGCCACTGACACCTTTCATGATTTTATGAGCACTACATATTAATACAACTGAAAATTAATTCTTTTTTGTATCCCACCTTTATTACTTTTACAAATAACTCAAGGCAGTGAACATATGAAAGAGTCAGTTTCATTAGGCTAGAAAGTGAGAGACTGTGAGTTCTAGTACCCCTTTAGCTATGAAAGCCAGCTGGGTGACTTCGGGCAGTCACTCTCTCTCAGCCCAACTCATCTTAGAGGGTTGTTGCTGTGGGGAAAATAGGAGGAGGAAATAGGAGGAGGAACATTAATGTCAACAAAGCAAAGATTTTCACAACTATCTGAAATCTATGTCAGCAAAACTCCAATTTAGCAACTTCAAATATCTTGAATCACTGCTGGAAAAACAGAAAACATCAAAAGCAAAGGTGTATATCAGGATTGGCCAGGTCATTGTGTTCTTTATATTGTTCATCTGGTACCCATTGAGGTATCAAAATATTTAAGTGAAAATTATGATTTAGATCTTCTAAGTACTGGTGTTAATAGTCTTGTTACATGGGAATGATTATTTACTGTAAATCAGACAGTTAATGCAATTAAAAAAGAATTTGATATTCCTATCCTCTGGTGGTATAGGCCTAATTCAAATTGGTCTTCCTTACCTCCTTTTCATAAAGATACCAATTCATAGAGAATGTATTTATTGGTCCAGCATGTGGGTTGCCCCTATCTCAAAACAGAAGTAATGATTTCAAAATTGTTAATATAATAGAAAAACAAACAGTAAATATTTCAGCAAAGGAATTCCTAGATCATATTTAGTTTGGCCTTTAACTATCTTCATTTTAGAAATTCTGGACTATAACATACTGTATGTAAATAAACACCTTAGTAACTCACATTCATTTACAAATAAAATGAAAATCTGATTTATTCAAAGACACTCTTAGTCTGTAATGTCACCTTTTCTTCTTCAGCATATAGCTTCTGATAGTGTTTAAAGCTTGAGAAATGTTTAAAAAGTATGCAGCATGCTAGATACTGAGGCACGTCCAGTCAAAGAAAACTTAGCAGCAAAATAGGTATTGAAAACATATAAGTTTTTAAAGGTCTACCATTCCTTGCTTCATTCTTTTATATCCTTTCACTAAAACAAATATCTCCATAATGCCAATTAAGAGTCTCTCTCTCTCTCTCTCTCTCTCTCTCTCTCTCTCTCTCTTATACTGTGGTAGTGTAAAATGAGAGCAATATCCCCTATAAGGTATTTTGAATTTATGGGGAAAAGGTGGGATATTAAATTTGTGATCACTTCAAATTCAAATTGTGTATCACATCCATTTGTTATTATGCCAATAGCAGAAACTATTAAATGGTTTCCTGTCTGTGCAGGGGGTTGGACTAGAAGACCCCCAAAGTCCCTTTCAACTATTGTATTGTATTGTATTGTATTGTATTGTATTGTATTGTATTGTATTGTATTGTACTGTATTGTATTCCTATACTATACTATACTATACTATACTATGCTATGCTATGCTATGCTATGCTATGCTATGCTATGCTATGCTATGCTATGCTATGCTATGTAGTTGAAGTAATACACATGCAGCCGTAATTCGCTAGAATCAAAATAAAAATAAAAAGTATGACTAAAGAAATCTGTGAAAAATATATCTGTCAGACAATCTAATTCCTAAATTATGAAGAACTAGATTTCTTTCTACATTTTTCAAAGTAAATATAAGCATTCTCAATGTTCTAATTTTAAAACTATGTCACTTTGGGGAACATATAGGATCCTCCACATACTTCTGGATTAAAATATGGGAACCATAAGCATTCTGACTGTTGGTGAAGGATGTTGGAAATAAAAGCTTAGCAGTACTGGAGAACCAGTGTTATAAAGGCCATCATTTGTTGGAATGATGTCTATGATTTTGTGGTCTCCAAAACCTCAGTGATTTTATATTTAAACATTCTATTAGCCCACTGAGCCTTTTCCTTCATAGCAGAATAGACTCTTAAATGCAGGCACAATATCAAAATGTTGTGACACAAATTCTACCTCTTCCATAATTGTGCAACATTATGATTCAGCTGAAAGGGGCATTGCTCTTGTGTTGGAAAATCACAAATCACTCTGGCATAATTGTGGATGCTTACAAGTTGAAAAGAAACAGGCTGGAGTTAGTTGAGGAATTCTGCATGTTTATTTGACTATGGTTGTTTTGCATGGGATAAAATGAGACAAGTGAATTAGAGAAAGATGAGCAACAGGTTTTTTTTTTGTGTTTTTTTTTTTTTTGTAGTGTAGTAAAAGCAAGCTCATAAATATATCTGTATTCTGTCAGAAGGGATACTCCATTATAATGCTAACTGTAGCTTTGACCGCATTTGCTGCGATATTCAAGACTGTAACTTCCAGAGAATTGATACAAATAGGGTCAACCTAATTTGTCATGCATTTTTTACCACTTGGCCAAAAGAACTAAGTGCCATTTGCTAAATGCTGCTTGCTAAACAGCAAAATCATTTGGAGAAAAGCACTTTGACATCTCTCTGTCATTTATTGTCACTCAGATTTATTTGCTTTCGAAATCCAGCCAAATTAGAGGCAGAGAAGAAAGAGGAAAACATCAACAATAACAACAACAAAAACCTCACAGTAAACACAGAGCAGTGCATATAAAATATTCCCTTTACAAAAATTTACACAGGGCCAGCACAGCCAGGTCTGATTTTTTTTTTTTTAACTTCCTCAGTTTTACAAGATGTGAGCAGATTTAAGTCAGTTCAACTGGAAAGCTGGGAAGTCTACCCAAGTCAGAAAATAATGAATTTACATTCTAAATGCAGATATATCCAGGGGTGGGATTCATTTTTTTTAATAACCGGTTCTGTGGGCATGGCTTAGCTGGTGGGTGTGGCTTGGTGGTAATATGACTGGCTGGGCATGGCCAACTCAACATCACTCACATCGAGGCGCACATCTCCTCACCTGGCTTCTCGTGACTGTGGGGGTGCTGCAATAGTCATAAGTGTGAAAAATGGTTATAAGTCACTTTTTTCAGGGCCATTGTAACTTTGAATGGTCACTCCACACAAGCAAAGTACCAGCAAAGGAGGAAAAAATACTCCAGAGAAGTTGGAATTCTAGTCCTGCCAAGAATGTAATAAGGGTTAACGAAGAGGCAGTTTCTGTAAGCAACACCAGAATGTTTCCTTCCTGCCTTCCTTACAGGATTAGGCCAGTAATTTCTTCTAACAACCGGTTCTCTGAACTGCTTAGAATGTTAACAACTGGTTCTAGCGAATAGGTGTGAACCTGTAGAATCCCACCCCTAGATATATCGCCTAGGGGAATCCTTTGGTTGGATTCAAATGATATTAGGTTTATTCCTAATCTATCTGGATTTTAAATTCATCAGAAAATAGAGTATCTCTATCTTTCTTTCTCTCTCCCCAGCTTTAAAAGATTATTATGAACAGAGGAAATTGAAGAAATCTTTGTTGACAGATAAGATCTAGAATGCAGGTGAGGAAAGGAAAAATAAAACCTTGCCCTTTTGTAATAGGCAAAGTTATTTCCTTTTGTGGATTCAAATTTCCCAGCTAGGAGAAATGCAAAATGATTTGGTCATCTGCTTTGAAAGTCAGAATCAGTTTATTAATAGGAAGGCAGGTAAGAAATCTCACAGCGTTCCTAGGATTAATCAAATCTTGTGAGTAGAGAAACCCTTTTTTATACCCCTCAGATCCTTTGATTTTGTAAGTGTGAACCTTTGAAGTCTTTGATTTGTGTGTGTGTGATGAGTTCCTATCTTTTGATGGGATCTCTTTCTGGGATCTTGGTAATTGTTTTATAGTAGCTGTTCGTTGCATTAGCTTGCAATAGCCTGAGTTTCCTGTTATGCCTTTTGATTTGCTTTTCACAAATTTTATAGCTTGCCATCTGATTTCTATGGAAAAGGATCTTAGCTAGTTTATAGGGTTTTTTTCTCTGTATCTCATGCCTGTAATTTTCTCCATCCTTTGTTGTGAAAATTAAGCTAGCTCCAGCTATTTTAATAGCCCTACTTGACAAAGGGTGGGGGCTGATGGAGCTTATCCTGCTTGTGTTTTCACCTCTTCCTTTCTTCTAATGTTTTCCTAGAAGACAGGGGAATCACAACTTCAAAAAAAATGGTTGGGTAATTGAAGCATTTACCACATTATCATTTGATAAAATCAAATTATTTCTGTGGGAAATACAGTTCTACTTTCTGGGGTGGAGCCGATTATATAGATTTGTATTTAATTTCAGTCAACTCTCCTGGCAAAACCAGAAAAGAAGCAAAATTAAATGAGCTAAATCTACTTTATTGTAAGGCTACATTAATACAATTTTGCAAAGCTGAAACTACACACTTCCCTCCCACTACTTTTAACTGTCTGATCCTTTAGGGCAGGTCCTTCCTCAGTTTCTCTCTTTTTAACCATGAATTGATTTTAAGTTCCTACCTCTTTTGGCTGAGGGTTTCTTAGAAAGCGTCTACGCTCTTACTTTTCCTCAAGGTTATTCATGAATTCCATTATACTTTCATGCCCACACAGCTTGCTGCTGTGGTTTTTGCATCGACAGACATTAATAACTCAGAAAAAGACCATGTGAATGATGATGAATATAAATCTTCCCCCAAATAAGCTTCATAACTGTGCAGAATTCAACCACTTTTCATTTCCTTGCTGTGACATTTCACATTCCATGAGGGGAGTTTGTCTCACCTTGTATTCTCACACTCCCTTGTTTCTCCCTCTTCTTCTCCTTGTTCTTCCACTTGTTAAAAGCATGTTATGAGAAAAGTGAGACAGCAGGCTTGAGAATTCCACACTTGAAATGAATTCCTGGTGCCGTATATAAACAACCTACCCACCTACAGAGAGAGGGGGAAGATGTGATGGGTTATGCTCTGGATTTAATTCTACTTTCATTGTGGTAAACTACCAAGAACCTATGCATATTATGGCATTTGAAACATCTGCCTCGAAATATGTAGTTTATTTAATAGCCTGCGGCCTTTCACATCTGTTTGGGTTCATCCACTAACAATTCTTATAGTGAGAAGTTCTTATTGCTACTCCTGTTGATAAGGACATTGTTCTGGTAGCTTTGTTTCCCAGCAGTTTGCTTCTTAGCTTTGAGTGCTAACAGCCTTACCCATGACAGATATATAATCACCACCAAAAGTCAAGCTCTGAGCTGTTTGATCTTTTTGACATAGATGGTCTGTTTCCAAGCAAGTTTAATCTTGTCAAATCTGTTTCAACTCCTGATGGAATATGGACAAAGTGGACACTTCAGACCTCAAACCTTACTGGCAGAGCTTTGATGTTACCTTTAAACTGTAGGAAACCCTGTTAAGGACTTGGAATGAATGATACATGAGAGGTTAGCTAATCTACAACTCCCTCGATGCATGTGGCTCCTGAGATCCCTTTTTGTAGCCCTCGAACCTGCCCATTTTCAATCTGTAACACAACAACAATTCTGATATATTTTATAGAGCTGCTCAAAACTGCCAATTTTATATATTTAATTATTCAAAAAAGTTTTGTGGCTTTTATGTTTCCCTTTTCAAACAGCAAATTTTCTAACAGCCTGACATTCTCTATGAAGCTGATGGCTTCTTGAGAGCAGTATTACATAAAATATTTTGTTTTATAAATATGCAAAATATGTGTGTGTGTGTGTGTGTGTGTGTGCATGTGTGTTCAATATTTTATACATGGAAATTAATATAGAATGATTTTTAAATTACCTATTGTTTTGCATAAGCACACCAGTAATTAAAAGGTGGAAAAGTAAAGTAAGCAAAGATTAATGCCTATATCGATTTGTGTGTTTATCATAATAAAAGTAATGGATAAAAGCAATTGTTATAAAACGTGTCCACAAACAACACATTAGTATTATATAGAAGCAGCAGTGAAATTATTTAAGAGTAAAAACATTCAACCAGAACAGCTCATGAAATTAAGCTATATCTCAACAAGTTGAGTGTGGAGATAAGCTATGAATATTGATTGTAAATATCTTCAATAGATATGTATTTGCCTTCTATAGAACATGGTTTTGTTCTATGAAATTGTTAATAAAGCTAATTGTTCCTGGCTTTGATAACATTGATTTGCCATATACTAAATAAATAAATAACATTGATTAATAACAGCTTTATAGTGATTTTTTTTCCAATTTCAAAACATATCCAGCTTTCTAGTTTTTTTTTTTTAAAAAAAAACTTATTAGTTACTTTCTTGCACTCAAGTAATCTTAACAAAATCTACCTTTGGATCAAATAAGATGAATCCCTTTGAGATGTCAATTGCTCATGATAAATGGATTTCAACAATACATTCACATCCAACATACCTTCAGAATATATCAGCTAGTTTAAACTTTCAGCGTACTATATATCAACCAATTTGTTCAAATTTGCTTTTTAGCAAAATTTATAAATATTTATTTTTATTTTTATGGAGCTAGTCTTCCTAGATTATCAGTTCGGTTTCATCAGATATTTTCTTGAAGTGAGAGGGTTTTCCCTAATAGTTGGAATGTGAAAGATTCAGATTGCTACCAAAAAAAATTTCTGAATAATTTATTGCTACTAAATTATTATTATGTTTATTTTATACCAATGAGTGAAAGAAAAGCTTGTAGCAAGACATGAGGACCGGCAGAGTGGGAAGCTAAAGCATTGCTTGTTCTGCAGTATCATCATAGTATGCTTTGGATCTATATTCACATGCATAATTCTCCCCTTTATTTACAGAATACCAAACTGGACATTTCTCCTGCTGTACAGATTGAATTCACTATTTATTTTAGGAATCATTGACTGAAATAAGATTGCTCAGAAGTATTTTCTCATTTTGCTTATTTATATATCAAATTTCTATACTTCCCATCACGCTTGTGTGCCTCTGGGAAGTTTCATAAAAGTTAGTCCAGCTCTAGGTTAAACTTGTTTGCATGATTTACTCTGTGCCACAGGAAGCAATATCTTGCTTTCAGGAATGATTCTCGGAGATCAAGTCCCACTGAAGCAATTTGCACACCAATTCAGTTAAATTAAACAAAATCAGTTCACACTCTCAGAGCACTTTCTAAGCATTAGCCGTATTTGTTGAACCTTCCCAATAACAATACCTCAATTCAATGGGAAAAGTATTTGCTTGATGTATTTATGAGTTGGTGCTGAAGCAATAGAAAGCCATTTTTCTGTCCCCAGAAAAATCCTGCTCTGACAGGATAGGGTTAATTTCTTTCTATTTAGCTAGATTATTAGGTAAATTTGGCAATTCTGACTTTGTTGGTGCAGCAACACGTTCCCTTCCTAAGGAAGTGTTTCTGCTTCCCCTTTCCTGTTTGATCACTTCCTAATACAAGCGTTGCTGGGAAAGAAAAGAGAAGAGAAGGGAGGCCATTCCCTTCCATTTAGATGGAAGTTTGTCATAGTTTTTCAGCCACAACCATGACCCATCCGGAGGTATCACTGTGAGCAGTGTTTCCCTTCACACCTGTAGGCAGTTTAGGCCTTTGGAGGTTTAGGGGCCTTTTGGCCTAGTCAGTAAGTAGGCTAAGTTATAGCTAGAAGCTCTTTTATGGAGCATGTTATGCTGCTAGTTGTTATAATCATATACCATTGATTATTTTTTATAGTTTTACCAGATTTTGCAACATTGAATCAAGTTTAGATAGTGAAATACCGTCTCTTTTGTTGAATGGCAACCTAGGTTAGCTGTTTGGGTAGCTTTCCAGAAAGCTACAGGGTTATGGATTAACAAGTTCAAGACAGCGGTTTTTAATGACTTTTTACTTTTTTAATGTTTTTTTTAAAATATTATCTAAATGAAAGCACACCAGGGCTAATATATTTCTAAACTGAGTGTATAATAGGATAGACTAAACCTTCCATACTCATGGGATCTTAATAGCACTGGGAGGGTTTTTTTTCTCTTAAGTGATTACTTCTTTTATAAAGATCACCTGTTTATTACATTTTAGTTCTTCATCTTGGTCAAGGTTTTCAGTGTTTCTTTAAAAATGATTACTTATTTTATGAAGATCACCTGTTTATTACATTTTAGCTTTTCATCTTGGTCAAGATTTTCAGTGTTTCTTTTAAAAATGTATGACTTAAAAATCAGTCTATGTATGTAAGGTAATGTCTGATGATATGGAAATGTGTTCATTTGTACAACTAACATTTTTATTATTTATAAATAAGATGACAAGTATAATTAATATATTTTTCTCATCCTACAACATTTCCCACAACAACACTCACCCCATGAGGTGAGTTAGGCTGAGAGAGGGTGACTAGCCCAAAATCATCCAGCCAAGGTTCATGACTAAGGTGGGACTAGAACTCACATTTTCCCATGTTCTAGATTGTTTTCTTAACCACTAGACCAAAGTGACTCTATTGTTGTTAATATTGGAGGCATGCATGATATTTGCCCAGATCCTGGATATTGGGGTAGAACATAATAATTGTCCTCAACTGAGCAGATGGTCTGAAACCCTGCTTTCTGATCCTGAAATGAAGGTGTTAAGGTTCTCCTCACAATTTGTTCAGGATTTTACAGAGTGTGATACCAGACAACTGTACCAGGAAGAGATAAAACTGCTTCCAGCTTGCCTCCAGAAGTTGTGAATACTCCAACACTGGAATTTTTTTTTTTAAAGATGCTTCCTCGTTTATAAAAAATTCCCATAGTGGACTCCACTGGAGTGAAGGTACAAAGGATGTAAAGAAGTAGATTCATGATAGACATGAACACATATCATAATAGATAGGTAGATAGGTAGGTAGGTAGATAGATAGATAGATAGATAGATAGATAGATAGATAGATAGATAGATAGATAGATGCATACATGTGTGTATACACACACTACAAACATGTTGTGAAGGAAACTCAGTGATGGGATTCAAATAATTTAACAACTGGTTCTTTGCTCTAATGATTTCTTCCAACAACCAGTTCACCAAACTGCTCTGAAAGTTAACAACTGGTTCTCCCGAAATGGTGTGAGCTGGCTGAATCCCTCCACTGAGGAAACTGTATTCCACTCTGACATCCAGCCAAGAGAATTTGATGCTGGGTTGCTACAACAGAACCCATTGGCAAGCCCTGTGCTATGAAGTCTCCTTTGGTCTTGAAAAATGACCTATATATCTATATGTACATACTTGGCATCAAAATACTGACCCTCTAGGGCAGGGGTGTCAAACTAGATTTCTTTGAGGGCCGACTCAGCATTGTAGGTCTCCTCCTTGAGCTGGCGGGGGTGGGATAGATGCCTCCTGCAGTACCCTGCTGGCTACAATGGGGTTCTGGGGATCTGTGCATGCCCACCCTGCACCTTGTTTTTACCCTCCATGGCCTCCAGCACTCTGCTGCCTGAAAACAGGCAGTGCAGCCCATTTTCAGCCATTTTTGGCCCGTTGTTTGGCCTGATTTTGGCCCATTTTCAGCCATTTTGGGGCCATTTTTTGGCCATTTGGGGCCTGTTTTTCGGCCCATTTTCAGCCATTTATTGGTCCATTTTTGGCCAGCAGAGTGCTTCAGGAGGTTGTGGAGAGTGAAAATGAGGCGCAGGGGGCCCTGCACGTGGCCTGTTTTAGCCACCAGAGGCACCATGGGCTGGTCCTTTGATATTTCCAGGCCAGCCCTGCGGGCCGAATTTAAACACTCCACAGGCCAGATCCAGCCCGTGGACTTTGAGTTTGACACCCCTGCTCTAGGGCAAAAATAAATTATGGGATTTGATGAGTTCCTATTTAACAGTTCACTTTGTCTCTTGCTTTATTCTCGTCTTGCTTTATTCTCATATAGTATTTTATGAGCTTCTTTGCAATCCTTCCAACCTCTTTTTCTGAACGTGACCACAACTTACGGACTACTCTCACTACAAAATTTAACAGGTTGCATACTCCTGTTTGACAGTTATTAATGTTACAATTATAGTATAAGCTGGCATGATTTTAATCAGGGACAAAGAACATACTGTATACAGTGGAGTTTTCTCCATCAGTCCCCCACCACTGAAATGTTTGAGACACATTTCTGTGCCAACCCTGTTTCTAGAAGGTTCACCTGACTCACCTATTTTTACCCTTTAAAGCTTGAGTGATACATGCATAGGCCTAGAATATTACCAGGAATATATGTTGTGAATAGCTTTAGAGAAATTGGAATGTAGCAGTTAAGCATTTATTTCCTCTTAAATTAAAGTGGCTCTTCCTGAGGACACATTGCAAATGAGAAAGACCCACTGGGACTTTGGTAACTTACAATGGCATCAATAAGGTGAAGTTTGATCTTCAAGGAAGCATTATGACTCTAAGAGAGAGTTGAATGTAAAAGCAGCAGGAATTCTTATGTATCTTTTACACATGTCATTGACAAATTTCCTAATTTTAAAAAAATATGATTTTAGAGGAAGAAGGCTGAATGTGGGAATGGAGAATGTGTTGACTAGATGCTAAAATTTTTGCCTGCTATATTTTTAGCAATCCCAATTAAATTTATTTTAATTCTCATAGTTCTTCTGATTAAAGGACCAAATGTGGATAGCTGTGTGCTCCTTGGAAAATATACCACTGCACTGCTGTTAGAATTTTATTCAGGAGCACAAGACATTCTGCAAAGTACTTCCTCCTTCCATTTTACCCTATAACAATAACTTCTTGATCCAAATTAGACTTATGGTAAGTGACTGGCCCAAGGTGTTATTGTTAGGAATGTACATCACCTAACAGTTGGGTTGGAAATATATAAACCAGGATAGACATTTTAATGCTGTCTCTTTAAGGGAATGCTAAAATTGTAATTGGGTGTGGTTCCTCAAACGGCCATAAGATGGAGCCAGAAACCTGGTTTCCCAGAGAGTGTTGCCGTTCCTGCATTTCCCTATTGACTGTTGCTGATCGTTGTTATTCTTGGATTTGATGTGAATCTATTTACTGAACTGTTTATGATACTGGACTTCGTTTTTGGATTATCCCTGGACTGAATACTGACTGCTATAACCGTGTATGACTTGGACTGCTTGTTGGACTTTGCTTAACCGTTTACTGGAAGTAAATCCTACATTTTACTATACAGTGTATCTGTGTTCTGGTTGTGTGTTATTCTTCACTACTTTCACTACGTCTCCCTGTATGCGCTCATTCTCCTAACGGGGAATTACCTCAACAGTTATGCTAAACTTCTATGGTTGAGGGTGAATTTGAGCCTGGGACTTTTAAGTACTTTATGCATTCATGAATAGCTGATACAGAAGTACTTCTGGGCATGCTGTAGCATCTTTGAATCTAAATGGCCACACAAACCTATTATAAAAGGAAATCATTATTCATGTCTGCTTTGATATATTTCATTTCCTCTTTCAATATTAATGGGTGAAATGCATAACTAGAGTAAGGGAAAGGAGAGGTATTATATTTCATGGTATTTCAATGGCAACTATGTTGTGACAGCAATCAAAACTTATTCTCAAAATCCCAATGTTTTCTTTATCTAGAAAGACAATTTCTGAATTTATGTCAATCAGTCTGTGGATCACTCATTATCCTTACAGAGAGTGTGTGATTATCCTTTTGTTTTGCATTTTCTTTAAAAAATGCAACATGTTCACCAATATTGTCCCTGAAGTTTCACAGAGTTTGTGAAGAAGCACCTGTTAGAATATGAATATTTTTCAAAAAAGAAATAGTTAACATCTCAGATTTTAAATCTTTCAGAAGGCATCTAGGGACATGCTTGGGGGGAAAAGAGGAAAAAAGTGAAAGAAATCACTAGGGATATTATAAAAACATTTCAATTTAATGAGGCAAAACAATTCAATAATTCAATATAATGATATATACTGACACAGCCAGGTATGATGTGTCACACATGAGGAACCTTTGTAAAGATGCATCATTTTACACAACTCCTAAAAACTCTTGGAATACAAGAAAAGTCATACTAATTAATCATACTGATTTTGAATTATCTAGTGTGTTAACTGTAAAGTGGAAAATCAAGACTGCATGTCCAAACTCCCAATGGCTTACTTACAGTAATAATTAAACTCTCTCTCACACACAAACATGCCACTAAAATGGTCCATGCACATTGAATGAAATAAAAATATGAACAATTTGAGAATGACTTTGTAACGAACTTAACTCTTCACTGATAGAAAAAATATGTTCAGACAGAGAGAGGGAGAGAGAGAGAAACAGAAACAAACACAAACACAAACACACAAACAAACCCATTGCATGTAAGAAAAGATAAAAGAGATTGATACTATCCCTTTTTCATACAATATACCTGCGTATAAGTCAAAGGACTTGCAAACACAGTTCAAGTTATTTGAACTTAAAATTCTTATGACTGATAGAATTATACATTAAACTGAACAATAAACCAGGATACATCATCCATACTTGTTGACCGTGACATAAAGTTCGGCACAATTATGCTTTTTATGTTTCATTCTGAGGAAACTCAAGCTAACTAGGGACCCAGATCAAATTCTCAGCTCCAGAAGGAGGGAGGGAGGGAGGGAGGGAGGGAGAGAGAGCGAGAGAGAGAGAATATAATACTTAATGGAAGTACATCTACATGGCAGGAAGTAAACAGTGGATTACCCCAAGGTTGTCTTAGACCCAGTACTCTTCAATATCTTCATAAACAATTTAGATGAGGGAATAGAAGGGCAACTCATCAAAGTGGCAGGAATAGCCAACATCCCAGAAGTTAGGCTCAAAAGCAGAAAGATATATTGAGAGTAGAGGTGGTATTTAGCAGGTTCTGACCAGTTCTGGAGACCCGGTAGCGGAAATTTTGAGTAGTTCGGAGACCCAGCAAATACCACCTCTGACTGGAGATTTTACAGTATCCTTCCCTTGCCACGCCCACCAAACCACGCCCACAGAACCTGTAGTAAAAAAAATTGAATCCCACCACTGATTGAGAGACTTGAACACTGAGCCCTATTTAACAAAATGAAATTCATCGATGACAAAAACAAGGTTTTATACTTAGGCAAGAAAACCAAATATGTACGTACAGAATTGGTGGAACCTGGCTCAATAGCAGCAACTGCTAGAGCAGGGGTGGTGAACTCAATTTCATTGAGGGCTGCATCAGGGTTGTTTGACCTTGGGGGGTGGGGGGGGGTGGGCAGGATGGGCATGGCCAGTGTGATGTCGCTTGTGTCGGGGCACCTGGGGTGGCCTGAGTGCTCTGCCAGCAAAAATGGGCTCCTGAACTTAGTTTTCGACTGGGACAGCCTCCTGCAACCCTTTGCCAGCGAAAACAGAGCTTGGAAAGGATGTGCGTGGGCCTCGTGAGTTCTTTTTTTCGCTGGCAGAGGCACTGTGGGCCAGTCCTTTACTATTTCTAGGGTGGCCCCATGGCCGGATCTAAGCACCCCGCGAGCCGGATTCGGCCCCTGGGCCTTGAGTTTAACAACCCTCTGCTAGAGGGATCTAGGAGTCTTGGTAGACAACTATTTAAATATGAGCCACCAGTATGCTGAAGCCACCCCAAAAGCCAATGCAATCTAAGCTGCATTAACAGAGGGATAGACTCAAGATCGTGTTAAATGTTAGTATCACTTTATATGAAGAATGATTGCAGGAATTGGCTATGTTTAGTGAAAAGAAGAGGTGACATGATAGCAATGTTTCAATATTTGAGAGGCTGAAAGGAGGTCAACCTATTTTCCAGAGTATCACAAGCAGGACAAGAAGCAATGGATGGAAACTAATCAAGGAGAAAAGCAACCGAGAACTATGGAAAAATAATCCTAACAGTAAGAGTGATTAACCAGTGGAATGGCTTGTCTTCTAAACTTGTTGCTGCCCTATTGTTGAGGTATTCCCCGTTAGGAGAATGAGTGCACTCAGGGAAACATAGTGAGAGTGGTGATGAATAACACTCAACCAGCACACAGATACACTGAATAGTAAAATGTAAATTGTACTTCCAGTAAACTGTTAAACAAAGTCCAACTAACAGTCCAAATCATATACGGTTAAAGCAATTAGTATTCAAAATAATCAGACCAGGGATAATCCAAAAACGAAGTCCTTTTCTTTACCAGTATCATAAACAAAGTTCAATAAACGGAGTTTGCGAACAGTTGCAAGACTCACAGCAATCCAAGCAGAATGACAAAGCAAAAGGGAAAATGTAAGAACAAACCAGGTTTCTGGCTCTATCTTATGGCTGTTGGAGGAACCTCAGCCAATCACAATTACAGCATTCTCTTAAAGATGCAACAGTATTAAATGACTATCCTGGTTTATATATTGCCAACCCAATTGTTAGGGAACTATCATTCCTAACACCTATCACTGGAAGTTTTTAAGACGATATTTATCCAGAAAGGTACAGGGTCTCCTGCTTGAGCAGAGGGTTAGATTAGGTTCCTTCCAACTCTGTTATTCTGTCATTCTTTTGTTCTGTTATAATTTTATTCACTTGTGTATTTTAATAGAAATTGAAGAACAGCATAGAAAAGCTTGAATAGTAAGAGGAGAGAAATGCATCAGGATTTTTTCATATTGTGATTTAATATTAAAAAAGAAAACTCTCAAGTTAAATTGTAGAACTTAACCCTAACCCTAACCTATAGAGAATATATGTGCAAATTCAGCCCACAGTTAGGAAGGATTTATGCAAGCCTGTCTGTCTGTCTGTCTGTCTGTCTGTCTGTCTGTCTGTCTGTCTGTCTGTCTGTCTATCTATCTATCTATCTATCTATCTATCTATCTATCTATCTATCTATCTATCTATCTATCTATCTTTCCCTCCTCCCTCCATCTACCAATCCATCCACCCATCATCTATCATATATTGACTCCACTGACTTATGTACAAAACATAGCCTTAGTGGGAAATGTAAGAATGGATGGTTCTTCCTATTCAGATACAAGCAGAAAGCTTCTATCATTTTTTAAAAAATGCTAGATGTAAGAACCATAACACGCTCTAATTTTCTATTTATAATATTGTAAAGTTTTCTCTCTTTTATTTTATTGTATTTCCATTTTATTGCATTACTATTTTATCTTATGTTGTTTTATTTATTTTTTGTTCAGTTGTTCAATTTCCCATGGCTCGTTTTACGTTTTACATCATAATTTTTAGGCTTTATATGTCTGTTGCACTGGCTTTTCTATATTTGTTCTTCTCTTCTGAGTTTTTTTTTTAGTCTGATCATTGCTAATTGATTATCATTGACCATAATTAAATAAGTCTCTTCATTTGTCGATTATATAAATACAGATAGTCCTCAGATTACAACAGTTCGCTTAGTGACTGTTCAAAATTACAATGGCACTGAAAAAAGTGATTTATGACCATTTTTCACACCCATGACTGCTGCAGCATCCCCATGGCCACCTGATTTACATTAGGATGCTTGACAACTGAATTCATATTTATGAAGAGTTGCAGTGTCTCCAGATCATGTGATTACCTTTTGCAACCTTCTGACAAGCAAAGTCAATGGAGAAACTAGGTTCATTTAACCACCATATTACTAATTTAACCAATGCAAAGAATCACTTAACGAATGTGGTAGGAAAAGTCGTAAAATTGGGCAAAATTCACTTAACAAATTTCTCATCGGCAACATAAATTTTGGGCTCCATACCAGTAATATTTAGGATTAGAAGGATAATAGATTGACCATAGCTGGATCACAACATCTGGTTCAAAACCAAACAATAATCATCCATCAAGATTTGTATTGATTTTAAAAAAAAACAGCTGGACAATATACTGATATTAAAATAGAGGAAAATAAATTCTCAGTTAGGGAAAAGTGGATGATTATGTAATCAGTTTGGAGTGTTATTTTATGCAATCAGTTTAGAGTGTTATTTTAAACAAAGAACAGGATTTGAAAACTCTTTCTACTCTGCATACTTTTGACTATATGTGGTATGCAATTTGCATTCTAAATCTGCAGAGCAAATGCCCTCAGACAATGTTAATAGCCTGTCAAGTGCAAGGTATGCTTTTCTCTTATCATTCTTTTATTATATGATTTTTAAAGATGCTGCTAGAGCAGAGTTGATTCTGTAAGATATTCTAATTTATTGGAAACTTAATAATAATTTCAGAAATCAACTAAGCCGCCTGTCCATCTGTTTAAAAATCAGCTGTTTTTCTCCTCTTGCAGTACACATGAGAATCAGATGTTCATGGAAAACAGCATCACAAGAGCAGCTTTAATGACTAGTATTGATACAATTTTGGATAATGAAAGACTTGATCTTTCTTCAGTGATCCTATTGCTAGCCTATATAGTTAAGGAGGAATAAATGATATTTCATCAAGGGAATTTAATGACAGAATAATATAATAACAGAGTTGGAAGAGACCTTGGAGGTCTTCTAACCCAACTCTTTGCTCGAGCAAGAGGCCCTATACTCTTTCAAACAAACAGTTGTCCAATTTCTTCTTAAAAATCTCTAGTGATGGAGCGCCCTCAACTTCTGGAGAAAAGCCATTTCATTGGTTCTCACTGTCAGGAAATTTCTCCTTATTCTAGGTTGGTTCTCTCCTTGACTGATCATTTTTCAGTAGTCCCATTGCTTGCCCATAGTCAAGGAGGAATAACTGCTATTTCGTCAAGGGAGTCTAAGGACAAGAAGATGTTCCCTCAAAGAAGCAGTTGAGCTATAAGATAGAACTCGAGGTTGCAGGCATGCAGGCTGTGAAAATATTTACAGACCCCTCACATCCTGGACATAAACTGTTTGAACTCCTACCCTCAAAATGATGCTATAGAGCACTGCACACCAGAACAACTAGACACAAGGACAGTTTTTCCCCAAACGCCATCACTGTTAAACAAATAATTCCCTCAACACTGTCCAACTATTTATTAAGTCTGCATTACTCTTATTATTAATTTTCTCATCTTTCCTATCATCCAACTCCTCCCACTTGTGACTGTATGACTGTAACTTTGCTGTTTGTATCCTTACAATTTACATTGACTGTTTCCTAGTATGATTTGATTGCTTATTTGTACCCTATGACTATCATTAAGTGTTGTACTTTATGATTCTTGACAAATGTATCTTTTCTTTTTATGTACACTGAGAGTATATGCACAAAGACAAATTCCTTGTGTGTCTAATACTTTGGCACTGAATGTTCTCAGAGCTTCACAGATCCTATTGTTACATTAAGGGAATCTGAATAAATACAGTCTGTGTGATGTGTGATATGTGTGTGCATGTTATATAGCTTAAATAACAGCAAGGCTTATGGTTGCTATAGAAGCATCAACAACATTATAAAATGTTAAAAGCAACAACAGAACCTGCCTCCCTCAAGTGCTTTAAAAAGGCAAATTAAAAGTATGTGTCTTAACACGCTTTCTAAAGCAGAAAAAACAAGCTGTTAATGAAATGTATTAATGAATCAATGAAATGTAATTCCTGGTCTGTGAGACGCATTCATTTTTTGTAAATGGTGTTATCAGGATGACTTTTCATGTATCCTGTTTTTCTTTTGTTTTTGTTTTTAAGTAAAGGGGTATGTCTTTAGATTTCTGGACACCTTGAATATTTTGGAAAGATATCGCATACTTGTCTTTGAAATGAAATGAGAACATGGTAATTAAAGTCGCTTAGGGGCTCTGTGTGCATGTGTGCGTGCATGAGAGAAAGAATATTGAATAGGTTAAAGGAAAACAGAAACAGACTAAAAAATGAATCAAGAAAATTATAGTCACAAAATAAAAATAGGTACAAATAATAGTCAAAAGTTTTACATGAATCATAAAATGAAGTAAATTAGGTGGTTTGGTCTTCAAATTTGAATATTTTATTTCATTTTAAAACTATTAAAATCAAGTTAATCAATGATATTAATAAGCAGTATAAGTTAAAATATTACAGCCTTCCATATCGAGTCAATGGAAAATCCACCCCTATTTAACAAATCTCCTGTGACTTAAATGTTCATTTGTTTAATTCCACAGCAAAAAATTAAAATATAATACAATAGTATATCAAATATCAATAAGGATTTAAAATACACACACACATAACTGCTCACCATATAGAATTGAACACAAAATTTGGCCTTAAATAATTGAACAGTTTCTGGTAGTTAATTGCTTCCATGTTGACTTGTATATTTAATAACTGCAAAAAAATGTTTTAGTGGTGATGATGTAGACAAAAAAAAAAAGTCTGCTTCCACGGTAGTCTACAGCCCTTTCCTTTTATTTCTTCCCATTAGATATTAACCAGACTAGTCTTGCTTAGCTATTTGAGATCAAGAGAGCTAAATATTTTCCATTTAGCTAGGCTCTAACTGAGAATATTTCACATCAAAAGTGAGACTATTTTAGATTGGGTATGGGCAACAGCTTCTTTCTCGGATTCTCTGTTGAGCTTTTTCTAGATTTGTGGTCTCCTATCAGATGCCAGCTAAGATTCCATAAAGTCAATTGCATTCATATTTTCTTGGCAGTAATGCAGAGGTGGGTTCCTAGTATCTTTTTCTAGGTTTTTTAAAAAAACCTGCTTTCCTCGTTCCATAAAACGTCTGGTAAAAATGATGATAGTGTGATAATAGCTACTGTACATTAGTATTGTGGTTAGCCGGCAGTAGGTGCGGATGGCTGAGTAGAGCAAGGACTCAGATGAGGGGCCAGGAGCATTAGGGAGTGGACTGCTGCCTTCAGAGATTGTGGGGGCTGGCAGCAGTGATGAGGAGGTTCCCGAGGAGCCTGTGCCAAGTGCGTGTGTGCGCAAGGCTGCTCGTAGGAAAAAACAGCTGCAGCAGCATGGGCGACTCAGGAGTAAGGCAGCAAGGTAATGGCCCCTCCAAGAAGATAAAAGCCAGCTGTGAATCAGACGTTCTTTGTAGGAAGCAAAAACGTTTCAAAACTCCAGCCTCGTGGACATTGCAGTATCTTAGTTGGTATTTGAAGATTCTTGTGTTGTGAAATATTTCTTATCTGTGATTCTTGGCAGTCTTGCACAGTTTTCGCGAGGTTTGTGCTTATCAAACTTAATTAGTTTGCAGCAGCCTTTTAACTGGGGATTCGTAAGACTCATTAAAAGGTTTCTGTTCCCTTTGGTTATTATTTGTTTTATTGGAAAAGGGTTTGGGTCAGAACAATTAGTAATATTGGGTTTTAACTAACTCACTATTCCTTAGTGTCATGGCTTCCAATTCTTCTGTGTTTTGCATTATATATTCTTTTGTCCCTTCACACATTGATGGCATTTTCTGAAGCAAGTTTCAAATTTATCATTCTTTTCATTAGTTCATACTTACTTTATTCTCTTTTCTATCTCACACCTGAAGAAACCAAAGGCCAGGGGTGGGATTCTACTGGTTCGGACAGATTCAGGCAAACTAGTAGTTTCAGTGATCATTTGGCCCTGCCCAACCATCCCTGCCCTTTTCCTGTGCTTTATTTCCTTGTTTCTGAGCACGGCTGATTTGTGAGGCATAGCAGTTTGCCATGCATCAGCTGTTTTATTCACCAGGGCTGCAGCAGAAGGTAAGTATTGTAGCTAAAAATGGTCTTTTCTAAATGCTTTGCGCGCTCTCACTGAACTGGTTGTTACACCGGTTGGATCACACCACTGCAAAAGGCCCATTCCTCCATTCATTCATTTTAAAAAATACATTTGACAACATAAATCTGAATTCTCCCAGAGTATATTGGCAATGAAGGGACAGGAGAACTAAGTTATCTTGTAATCATGGACTTTTCAACTAAGTCTCTGCCTCTGTATGACATGCGCTTGACAAGAATCCTAAATATAAAAGTCAACCTATAATCTCATGTTGTCATGAGAAAGTGAGCAAAGAAAGGCCAGGTGTAATTTAGTACTTCGTCTTCAAAGTAGCACATCACCTCTTGATCAATGGTAGCTCAATGCAACCTTCTAGCAAGCATTCTAAATCACAGCTTCATCCCTTCAGTTTTGTCCCTTTCTTATGACAGGTGCTATTTATACCTTGGCTGTCACCATCACAATGGTTTGTGGTTTATATGATGTGTTAGTCTTTCCACGGAGGACAAATATTTGATATTGCTATTTTGTTTATTTCTTTGCAATATTTTGCATCTTACATGGTTTTTAAGTTTATCTTTTAAAAATTGCTAGTTTTAAAATGTTTTGTCAAGTGCTCCGCGATTTGTTTGATTTTGTTTCAGACAAAGAAAATGTATGGCATTTTGTTAACAAACATATATTAAACATATAAATAATATCACACCTGGACTCCATTAAGATAAAATCTTGCCACTTCATCTTCAGGGCCACATATTTATTATAGTTGGGGGGGGGGGGAGAAAAAACAAAGCTAAAATCTTAAAATTTTCTCACTATTAAATGCTGGATTTTCTATTCTATGAGGAACTTAACCTTTAACCTTAGACTGTCTACCATTGACCTCACCCCTTTCCTAAGAGGTCTGTAGGGGGCGTGCATAAGCGCACCAACGTGCCTACCGTCCCTGTCCTATTGTTTCTCTATTCTTTTATTTTTCTTAAATGTACCCATTTCATGTATTCACAACTATGTATACACTTATACTTATTATCTTGGAAACAATTGACAAATCAAATAAATAAATAAAAATAAACTTAGGCAAAACAAAGTTGTTATTAGCTAAAATGTTAAATGCTTAAACTATTTTTTCTATACTATTCCATTTGTTGTTGTTGTTGTTTTTTTTTTTTTGGCAGTGGTGGGTATGTTAACCTAACTAGTTAAGTAATTATTGTGGAAATATTTGTAATTAACATTTTTTTCCTATTTCAACAATAGCTTCATGCATTTAACTTGAAACTTTATTTGAACCAGTTAGTCCATCATGCCAATAAGAAAAACAAAATTGAAATAATTGAATTATAACTAATAGAAATGGCCGAGAGAAAATTAGAAATGAATTGATATTCAGACCATTAGAATCACTCTTCTTTTTAATCAAATGGAGTATGCACCATTAATCCTATGACACCTAAGTTATCCAAAGTGTATGAAATGCACTCACATCTATCATAACTTTTCATTTTAAAATTTATATTTATAGTTTTAGTTTTAAGCTAAAATTTATCTGAACAGTATTAAAATTTAATAACTAATCTAAATAATCATGTTGTGCCTTTGAAACAAGCCTGACAATGGCATATAATTTATAAGGCAATTCAGAAATGTGCCAAAGTATGCACATTAGCAGAAAATAATATAAAACATGCATACTGAAATGAACACACACACATTATTATTTTTTTCCTATAGGGAGGGGGGAAAACATTTGAAAAACATTTTCAAAAAGTGTTCACAGTAGGAAGACATGCAGACAACAATGCACACTTTTAAAGAAATCATAAAGAAAATTATATTTTTTTCACTGTTCCAAAATAGCAGGGCCAAACCAAAACTGGAGATAGTGTTATGGATCAATTGTGGCAAATGTATGTTTAACACAGCATTCTGTCAAGAGAGATTGAAAAGTTTTAGATGAAGGCTGATTTCTTGTTGATTTGAGAAAGCCATTGTTAGATGTTTTCTTTAAAAAATCTGGACCATAGAATGGTCACTTTAATTCATCGGGAGATCAGAATTGGAAACATCACCTTCAAATCCTTATGAAAGCAGATTCTCAGATGAAAAAACTGGATTTCGCCTTTTCTGCGGATTATTACTACTAAATGTATCCATCATTTAAATTTATTTTCCAATGGGGACATGCTGCTTTGGTCTGTAGGTGGCAGCAAGTGGCTACAATAGTAGCCTCTAGATTATTTCTTAGAAAAGTGGGGAATTTTTTAAAGATTTGAATTAGAGCTGCCATGAATTATTCATAGTGATCCATTGATAGACTTTTGCAGAGCTAATTGTAAAATATTTCACCTTCCATTGGCCTGAAGGGACTAAAGAGAGCTATAATGTAGAGGTTAAAGCAGAAATTTCACTGTTAAGAATTACACAAATGTCATGCAAACTCAAGCTCCAAAGCAGGATTTAGAAGCACACTTTAAAATAGCATATTTAAAAGTATAAAATCAGAATCTGATCAACTTGTGTACTATATATCCATTCTGCTTGTTCTATTTTATTCAAGGTTTCATAATTTCTGACAATCGATTTTAAGCAAGTAAGCAAAAGTCCAAAGGTGCTTTTTCAGAAGACAACCAGACTTTCTTTGTTTTTCCTTGAAGACATTTCTCATCCTTGGATGAGAAGCGAAAACATCTTCAAGGGAAAAACAAAGTCCAGTTGGTTTTTGAAAAAGCACCTTTGGGGCAACCATGACCTGGATGACTGAGAATCTCCATACACAAGTAAGCAAAGTTTTTTTTTTTTAATTGATTTGGACCAATGGTGTGTTACATGCAGTTTGCTTGGCATGATAAGGTATACAGAAGTGGTTTGTCATTGCCTTCTGGGATATTTTTTTCTCATAGTCTAGCTTGGATTTCTCATGTATACCTCTCTGTGTATTAACTGGATCTGATCCAGCTTAGCTTCTGATGTCAGTTACCAAGACTTAAGCTTTAACCTGAAAGGTATTTTATTTCTTAACACTGAGCTAGGTCACTGAGCTAGACATTTTCATGAGGTTTCTGTCCAAAGAGACATTTACAAGACTTCCTTAAAACATGTAAGAATAATATTAAGAGACTAAAGTTCAATTACACAACCAAAAACATCTATCTTATTGCTACATAGATAAAACATAATGGCAAATTGATATAGCTTCATTCTTCTAAGCACAGAGCTGAGGCTTCTGAAACTGAAGGAATTATAATTATTTTTTAAACTTTGAATTGGGAAATGTTCTCCATATTCACTATTCCTACTCCCAAATTACTTAAAGGCAGTTTGAAATACATTTGCTAATCATCTAAATTCCTGTCAATCTCAATATGCTAAGGACACATGAGAATATAAAGAGCCAATCAGTGTTGTTCCTCCAACTGATTTCATAAAAGTCTGCCAAACAAAATAAAAATCTAAACAAGTAATTAAATCAGTGCTATTCCTAGAGGAAGTTTAAAAAAAATCTGCACCCATTACACATATCTGAAAACAAATTGCACATATTGTATGATTATAGAGTTCTACATGAGTTGCTTTTCAACTGGTATGGCATCTTATATAGTCTAACTTTCTACCAACAAAAAAACATGAAAAGGAGCTTAATTTGATAACTAAGGCAAATATAAACTTGTCTCACTATCTTCTTATCACATTTTATACTGAGAAGATGAAGATGAAATGTAGTAGGAAAATGCATAAGGAAAAAACCTGGTTACCATTCTTGTCTATGAACTTTCAACAACAAACCTGAACCTAGAAAATCTTCCAGGGTAATGTGAATGTTTTTAAAAAATCCCACTGTTAACTAACATTTTGGTGAATCTTCACCATGGTGATCATTTTTTCTTTTGTATTAATATTCACCAATGTAATATAAAGCTTAAAAAAGCTGCTTCAAGAATTTAATTTCGGTTTCTAGAACTATGGGAAATGTAGTACCTAGATGATACTTTATTAATGACTTAGTATTTCACTATTAGAATTAATGTCTCTGGATAAACAGTTATACTAGAAAATAATTACCGAAGACAGCAGTTCAGAATTGGTAAAACTATTTTTAAAAGATTGATAAGATTAAACTTTAAAAAAATAATTTATATGTAAGAAAAGTACCTTACAGGTACAGTTATTCATACAGGCAGTATGCTTGTTAAAATGATTTACCTGAAATCCACCAAATAATTTTTTAATAAAAAGAAAGAAAATATTACCTTTCTATTACTACTGTCAAAGAGAGATATAACCCAGATAATCTTATGTCCAGTGGTTCTGTCCCATTATATGGCACATTAAAGAATTCTTTAAAAAAAAACAATAATTTTGACCAGAGGTTATACTGCATTCAGAGAAATATGACCTTGTAAGAAACATGGCTTGAGTAGACAGTATGAAAACTGCATTTCAGAGCCAACCACTTCATTATTCTCCCTGAATTCAGTTTTGCACTATTGGTCTGTAAAGCCACTGAAATAAACGTTACACTATTTGTACAGTGGAGTTGTTCTGATATAGTCACATCTTTCTGAAAATATTTTCCTTTTCCTATCTGAAAAAAAAAATTGTTCAACAGCTCTCTAGCTTCTGAATTTAGATCACATTAGCATATTTGTTAAAAGCAAACTGGCTAGCTTTCAAATGTTGCTGCTATATGCAACTGCTAACTTAAGCGAGTATGTGTGTGTGTATGTGTATTCCTGATCCTTTTGGAAAGGCTGTGCTGCAAATATTCTGTGGTGAGTTTAACTATCTTGTTAAATTAGAAATGAGTAATATGTGTTGGAAGAAATACCCATCTGGTTCAGTTCCAAGTGGGGAGAAAGACACTGAAAATATGGAGGCTGATTGGAAAGATGGTTTAAGGATGAACAGGACCACCAAGCACATGGTCCTAGTACAGCTGACCACATGGAGTTGAGAGAGGTATTTATAGCCTCTCTTAGGCCTTGCCCTTGAGCTTCCTGTTCCTGTGCAAGAAATGTATTCTATTGGTTGTTATCAGACTCCCAGGGGGCTATGTAGGGATAATAGCTAACTTTGTAGGTTGTCTGTGTCCCAGGCTTGGTTGAAGTTTGGTGATGCAATGAAGGGGCTTGTTGGATAATTCCTATTGTGGCTTTGCCCTGGAGAATAATCCCATCATCCTGGAGCTGAAGGTCTCTTGTCTTGTAGATAGGCTGGTCCAGTCTTTCTTAATGTGCACCAAAATATCTGCTGGGAGCAGGGAGCTGGAACTCTGAGTTTCTGTCTTTAGAAACATGTTTCTCCTTTAGGGAAAATATAATATTCTGCCTTTTTAATATTTCCTAAAATATTTCATTCTTCTAAGAGGGGTGGGTGCTAACTTTCTACACGTGGTTAATAATAGAATCTTAAAAGAGAGGGAGATAAATATTTCTGCATTATGATTTGAAATATTTTGGATGGTGTGAAATCAATCTGTTAGAAGATGAGTCTCTCTAAAACCCGAAGAAGGGGGAAAGGCTGAAGGCAAATTTTAGTTTGTCATGAGGCAAGATTAATCCATGTGATCGTTTCATGTGTTCAGATAATCGGCTTTTCAAAATTTGTTTTAGAAACCACATGCAATCTCCTGAGGCAGTTGGCCTGCATGATAAAACCAAACTCTTAACATTGCTATTGTCTCAATAAATAATCTTTCCCAAATCGATGCTTATTATTATTATTATTGGAATGAAACCTTAGTGTTAGTTATCATTGGAGTCTTCCCTCCCTCTGTAAAGAATGGCAGAAAGGAAGGAAAGTAGTGCTTATTGCCATGGTAACATTAACTTCTCACTTTTTGTGGCACCCAGTTGATGCTGTAATTTCTCCAGAAGTGCATTGCATAATACAAATGTGCCTATCAAAACCTCTTAAGGAAGATGTATGTGAGTATGTATATCTGCAAAGTTCCAAGGTACATTATAATAACCCATACTCACTATGGAGCCACAATCTTGAAAAATTAGGCTGTCTACCTATTTATGACTTTAAAAAAAAGCAGAAAAGTCAGAGGAACCCATAATTAGGACAAAGTCATACTGAATCCAGTGGAAATAGTTTTCAGAAAGCAAGTAAAGATCTGAAGGCCAGATCAATAACAGTTATTGCACCAGTATGAAAATTGCCTTGTAGTTGTCCCAGTCCAAATGATACACAACTCCCAGAATTCACCAGTCAACATAGCCACTGTTGAAAATTTTGGGAACTATACTTCATAAAACAAAGAACATGGAATAGTAGGGTTGGAAGGTCTTTTAGTCCAAACCCCTAATCAAGCAGTGACTATATGACTGTTTAGTCTCTTCTTGAAAACCTCAGTGATGGAGCACCCATAACTTCAGGAGATAAGCTGTTCCACTTATTAATTTCTCATTCTCAGGAAATTGGATGTCTTTTTAATGATCATCCACCCATTACTTCTTGTCCTGCCCTCAGGTGCTTTGGATAATAGGTTTACCCTGACTCCGACAGGTATTGGAAGACCTCTATCATATCTTCTCTAAGTCTTTTCTGTTAGTCTAAACCAGGGGTCCCCAAACTTGGCAACTTTAAGACTTATGGACTTCAACTTCCAGAATTCCTCAGCAAGCTGGGAGTTGAAGTGCACAAGTCTTTTTTTTTTAAACAAATTTTATTAATTTTAAAGACAAACAAATCATCATTGACCATTACATACTTAAACCTTTTTCCATTATAAATTTTACAAGTCAAATAAAACCTTATTTTATACAATATAATTCTATTTTAAACCATTTCCATATGAGCATACAAATACCTCTTATCCAATTTCTCTTTACTTCTCTTTACTCTTATTCAATCTTATTCAATTTCACTATTATTATTTCATCTATTTCTTTCTGACTTGGTTACCATTATTGTCATTCTATATTTCTGCAAGGTTTTATTAATTCTCCCAAAAACATAAACACACAATACACAAACATATAAAAAATCTTTTAGGAAAGTAACTTGGCCCCAGGTACCTCTCTCTACATGAACTTCAATTATATTCATGCTCATCTTACATATCATTACCTATTTTATTTACCATTCTATATCTTCTATATTAGCTTTTCCACACATTTCAATCTTCTTAATTCTATCTTATTTAATCCATCTTAATTTGAGTCATTATATTTGTATCTTTTGTCCATTCTTTATTATCCCCCTGTCTCATTCCTTATAATAAAAAAAAAGGATTTCTCCTGAAATCACTAATCAGAGTATGATGCCTTTCTATCTTCCCCCTAAATTAATTAGATTAACATTTAAAATAACACCTAATACCCAATCTGATTCTGCTTGGTACATTCTATCTTCTTATTTTTTTTGTTTTTTAATAAAAAAAAAAAGATAATAAATCCAAAATGATTAAATACATAGTTAAATAGTAGATCTAAATATTAAATCTTATAATATTCCCATTGCCTTTTCCAAAAACAAATGCTACTATAATAATTTTATAATAACATCAATACCATAAACATATTAAACTCTTTAATTAAAACTCAATATTCTAAACATTCCCTTTAATATTTTATTAAATTTTAAAATCAATCATTTCTAAACATTTCAACATTTTAATCTCTTATCAACTCTTAAACCATTCTAATTTTCTATTTCTAATACAAATGCTACAATACCATCTTATGTACCTTGCAAAATCTTTTTTAAAGAAATTGTACTTTACCCTTTGTCCCTAAAAAAGATTCCTCTTTTCCCATCTAATTTCAAAATTTTGTGGCTTTTCTCCACCTTTCTTTCTTTCTTCCCCCACCAGACCTTCCTACCCCCCTTCTCCTAGTCTCTGCCTTTGCCTTGCTGGCTTCCCTTCTCTGTTGTGTTCCTTTTTTCTTTTGTTTACTATCATTATATTGATTTTGCGCCTTATTTTTCTCTTTCTTAAGTATTTTTTTAAGTCTTAAGTCCTTCATTTTCCTTCCTTTCTTCCTTCCTTCTTTCTTAGTTAAATGTTGAAATTCATTAAAGATGG
This sequence comes from Notechis scutatus, assembly GCF_049901735.1. Taxonomy (NCBI): domain Eukaryota; kingdom Metazoa; phylum Chordata; class Lepidosauria; order Squamata; family Elapidae; genus Notechis; species Notechis scutatus. The sequence goes on along the minus strand of NC_142013.1, from coordinate 97,776,279 downwards.
CTTCTTCTTCTTCTTCTTCTTCGTCTTCGTCTTCTGCTGCCTCCATCTGTTGTAGTGTTTGTTGATAGTTAACAAGCGCCATTTCTAAAAAAAGGAAGGCTTCTTTCACACCATCTTTACCATCTGTTTTTGCTTGCTCATATTCTTTTCTCAGCTCCTCAACAAAAAAAGCCATTATAAATCTTTTCTTTTCTTTTTTTTCCCCCTCTTTCTTCCTGCACCAACCAAGATATTTCAAAAAAAAAAAAAAAATAGAACAATCCCAAAGTCCTCAATCAATCCAAGTCAAGACAAAGTTCTCACTTTCTCTTCCTGGGGTAGTATCAATCAAAAAAAGAAAGTCCAAATTTGTATCTTAAAGCCTTATTAAAATTATATTCCAGTCTTCAAATCCTTAAGGCATCTCCTCCAACAAACTCTTAACATATGAATATATTTTCTGTCCTCTCCCTTCCCACTTATCACATAAAGTTAGTTTTTAGCTGAAAAAGACAGGTTTCTCAATATCCACTTATTGATTCCGTAGGGAAGGAGAGTAAACTTTCCTTTCAGCACCTCAAAATTGCCGCTTATTTTCTCTTGTGGAAAGAATCATTCAAAAAGCCATAATTTCCAGGAATTGTATTAAATGTGTCTTAGAGTCCTCGGTCAACCAAGAAAACTTTCACTCTCAATGGCTTTCTCCTCTTCCTCCTGCGCATTCTTACCCGGCTGCCGGCTTCTTTGTGGCGGCCATTACAGACCGCCGCTGCACTGTCTTGGGAAAAGGGGGTTCTGCCGGCCGGGGAGGGGGTCTGCAACACCCCCAAACCCCTCTCCGGATCCCCCTATCTTCAGCTACCCCTGCAGGGTAGCCTTAGCTCCGAACCCGTCCCAGATCGGAGCACCAAAAGTGCGCTAGCGCAGCAGGGATCGCGCTGTATCGCGAATCCCTGCCGCTCGCGAAGCCGACAAACCGGAAGTCCGAAGTCCACAAGTCTTAAAGTTGCCAAGTTTGGAGACCTCTGGCCTAAACATATCTAGCACCCTTATCTCTTCATTATACAATTTAGTTTCTAGACCCTTTATCATCTTTGTTGCTCTTCTCTGGACTCTTTCTGGGGTCTCGA